>NW_019227697.1:0-2747 GCF_002742605.1 Olea europaea var. sylvestris | reverse complement strand
GTCGAGAAAAATGACGAAATTGCCCCCGGCGCGATTTTTGTTTCCGATCAAACTGTCAAATTTGAGCCCATTCTGACACAGTCGAGAAAAATGACGAAATTGCCCCCGGCGCGATTTTTGTTCCCGATAAACCTGTCAAATTTAAGCCCATTCCAACGCAGCCGAGAAAAATGACGAAAGTGCCCCCGGCGGGATTTTTATTTTAGATCAAACTGCCAAATTTCAGCCAATTCCGACACAGTCGAGAAAAATGACGAAATTACCCCCGACGCAGTTTTTGTTCCCGATCAACATGTCAAATTTGAGCCCATTCCGACACAGTCGAGAAAAATGATGAAATTGCCCCCAGCGCGATTTTTATTTCAGATCAAACTGCCAAATTTCAGCCAATTCAGACACAGTCGAGAAAAATGACGAAATTGCCCCCGGCGCGGTTTTTGTTTCCGATCAACAAGTCAAATTTCAGCCAATTCCGACACAGTCGAGAAAAATGATGAAATTGCCCCCGGCGCGGTTTTTGTTTCCGATCAACAAGTCAAATTTTAGCCAATTCCGAAACAGTCGCGAAAAATAACGAAATCACACTCGGTGCGGTTTTTGTTCCCGATAAATCTGTTAAATTTAAGCCCATTCCGACACAGTCGAGAAAAATGACGAAATTGCACCCAGTGCGATTTTTGTTTCCGATCAACAAGTCAAATTTCAGCCAATTCCGACACAGTCGAGAAAAATGATGAAATTGCCCACGGCGTGGTTTTTGTTTCCGATCAACAAGTCAAATTTCAGCCAATTCCGACACAGTCGAGAAAAATGACGAAATTGCCCCCGACGCGTTTTTTGTTCCCGATAAACCTGTCAAATTTTAGCCCATTCCGACACAGTCGAGAAAAATGACGAAATTGCCCCCGACGCGTTTTTTGTTCCCGATAAACCTGTCAAATTTTAGCCCATTCCGACACAGTCGAGAAAAATGACGAAATTGCCCCCGACGCGTTTTTTGTTCCCGATAAACCTGTCAAATTTTAGCCCATTCCGACACAGTCGAGAAAAATGACGAAATTGCCCCCGACGCGTTTTTTGTTCCCGATAAACCTGTCAAATTTTAGCCCATTCCGACACAGTCGAGAAAAATGACGAAATTGCCCCCGACGCGTTTTTTGTTCCCGATAAACCTGTCAAATTTTAGCCCATTCCGACACAGTCGAGAAAAATGACGAAATTGCCCCCGACGCGTTTTTTGTTCCCGATAAACCTGTCAAATTTTAGCCCATTCCGACACAGTCGAGAAAAATGACGAAATTGGCCCCGACGCGGTTTTTGTTTCCGATCAACCAGTCGAATTTTGGCCAATTCCGACACAGTCGAGAAGAATGACGAAATTGCCCCCGCTGCGATTGTTGTTTCCGATCAACCAGTCAAATTTTAGCCAATTCCGACACAGTCGCGAGAAATGACGAAATTACACCCGGCGCTATTTTTCTTCCCGATCAACCTGTCAAATTTGAGCCCATTCCAACACAGTCGAGAAAAATGACGAAATTGCCCCCGCTGCGATTGTTGTTTCCGATCAACCAGTCAAATTTTAGCCAATTACTACACATTCGCGAAAAATGACGAAATTACGCACGGCGCGATTTTTGCTCCCGATCAACCAGTCAAATTTTAGCCAATTACTACACATTCGCGAAAAATGACGAAATTACGCACGGCGCGATTTTTGCTCCCGATCAACCAGTCAAATTTTAGCCAATTACTACACATTCGCGAAAAATGACGAAATTACGCACGGCGCGATTTTTGCTCCCGATCAACCAGTCAAATTTTAGCCAATTACTACACATTCGCGAAAAATGACGAAATTACGCACGGCGCGATTTTTGCTCCCGATCAACCAGTCAAATTTTAGCCAATTACTACACATTCGCGAAAAATGACGAAATTACGCACGGCGCGATTTTTGCTCCCGATCAACCAGTCAAATTTTAGCCAATTTCGACACAGTCGCGAAAAAAGACGAAATTACACCCGGCGCGGTTTTTGTTCCCGATCAACCTTTCAAATTTGAGCCAATTCCACACAGTCGAGAAAAACGACGATATTGCCCCCGGCGCGGTTTTTGTTCCCTATAAACCTGTCAAATTTGAGCGCATTCCGACACAATTGAGAAAAATGAAGAAATTGCCGCTGGTGCGATTTTTGTTTCCGATCAACCTGTCAAATTTCAGCCCATTCCGGCATCGTTGCGAAAAATGACGAAATTGCCCCCGGCGCGATTTTTATTTCTGATCAAACTGCCAAATTACAGCCAATTCCGACACAGTCGAGAAAAATGACGAAATTTCTCCCGGCGCGATTTTTGTTTCCGATCAACCTGTCAAATTTCAGCCCATTCCGGCATCGTTGCGAAAAATGACGAAATTGCCCCCGGCGCGATTTTTATTTCTGATCAAACTGCCAAATTACAGCCAATTCCGACACAGTCGAGAAAAATGACGAAATTTCTCCCGGCGCGATTTTTGTTTCCGATCAACCTGTCAAATTTGAGCCCATTCCGACACATTCGCGAAAAATGACGAAATTGCCAGCTGCGCGATTTTTGTTTCCGATCGACCTGTCAAATTTTAGCCCATTCTGATACAGTCGCGAAAAATAACGAAATTTCTGCCGGCGCGATTTTTGTTTCCGATCAACCTGTCAAATTTGAGCCCATTCCGACACAGTCGAGAAAAATGACGAAATAGCCCCAG
>NW_019227696.1:3435-4411 GCF_002742605.1 Olea europaea var. sylvestris | reverse complement strand
ACAAAAATCGCGCCGGGGACAATTTCTTCATTTTTCGAGACGGTGTCGGAATGGGCCCAAATTTGACTGATTGATCGGAAACAGAAATCGCGCCGGGGGTAATTTCGCTATTTTTCGCGACGGTGTCGGAATGGGCCCAAATTTCACTGATTGATCGGAAACAAAAATCGCGCCGAGGACAATTTCGTCATTTTTCGCGATGATGTCTGAATCGGAACGTATTTTACTGATTGATCGGACACAAAAATCTCGCCAAGGGTAATTTCGTCAATTTTCGCGACGGTCTCGAAATGGGCACAAATTTTACTGTTTGATCGGAAACAAAAATCGCGTCGGGGGCAATTTCGTCCTTATTTACGACGGTGTCGGAATGGGCCAAAATTTGACTGATTGATCGGAAACAAAAATTCCGCCGGGGGCAATTTCGTCACTTTCTCGACCGTGTTGGAATCGGCTAAAATTTGACAGATTAATCGGAAACAAAAATCTCGCAGGGTGCAATTTGGTCATTTTTTTCGACGGTCCCGGAATGGGCTCAAATTTGACTGATTGATCGGAAACAAAAATCGCGCCGGGGGCAATTTCTTCATTTCTTGTGACGGTGTCGGAATGGGCCCAAATTTGACTGATTGATCGGAAACAAAAATCTCGCTGGGGGCAATTTCGTCATTTTTCGCGACCGTGTCGGAATCGGCTAAAATTTGACAGATTAATCGGAAACAAAAATCGCTCAGGGGGGCAATTTCGTCATTTTTCGCGACAGTCTGGGAATGGGCCCAAATTTTACTGATTGATCGGAAACAAAAATCGCGCCGGGGGCAATTTCATCATTTTTCGCGACGGTGTCGGAATGGGCCCAAATTTGACTGATTGATCTGAAACAAAAATCGCGCGCTGGGCAATTTCGTAATTTTTCGCGACGTTGTCGGAATCAGTTAAAATTTGACTGATCGATGGGAAAAAAACGCCGCCGGGG
>NW_019227696.1:1719-3303 GCF_002742605.1 Olea europaea var. sylvestris | reverse complement strand
CGACCGTGTCGGAATCGGCTAAAATTTGACAGATTAATCGGAAACAAAAATCGCGCAGGGGTAATTTCGTCATTTTTCGCGACGGTCTCAGAATGGGCCCAAATTTTACTGATTGATCGGAAACAAAAATCGCGCCGGGGGCAATTTCTTCATTTTTCGCGACGGTGTCGGGATGGGCCCAAATTTGACTGATTGATCGGAAACAAAAATCGCACCGAGGGCAATTTCGCTATTTTTCGCGACGGTGTCGGAATTGGCCCAAATTTGACTGATTGATCGGAAACAAAAATCGCGCCGGGGGCGATTTCGTCATTTTTCGCGACGGTCTCGGAATGGGCCCAAATTTGACTGATTGATCGGAAACAAAAATCGCGCCAGGGGCAATTTCGTCATTTTTTGCGACGGTGTAGGAATCTGCTAAAATATGACTGATCGATGGGAAAAAAATTGCGCCGGGGGCAATTTCTTCATTTTTCGCGACGGTGTCGGAATGGGCCCAAATTAGACTGATTGATAGGAAAAAAAATCGCGCCGGAGACAATTTCATCATTTTTCGCGACAGTGTCGGAATGGGCCCAAATTTGACTTATTGATCGGAAATAAAAATCGCGCCGGGGCAATTTCGTCATTTTTCGCGACGGCGTCAGAATCTGCTAAAATTTGACTGATCGATGGGAAAAAAAATAGCTCCGGGGGCAATTTCTTCATTTTTCGTGATGGTGTCTGAATCGGCACAAATTTTACTGATTGATCGGAAACAAAAGTCGCGCCGGGGGCAATTTCGTCATTTTTCGCGACGGTGTCGAAATCAGCTAAAATTTGACTGATCGATGGGAAAAAAAATCGCGCTGGGGGCAATTTCGTCATTTTTCGCGACGGTGTCGGAATAGGCTAAATTTTGACTGATTGATCGGAAACATAAATCGCGCCGGGGGCTATTTCGTCATTTTTCGCGACGGGGTCGGAATCGGCTAAAATTTGACTGATTGACCGGAAACAAAAATCGCGCCGGGGGTAATTTCGTCATTTTTCGCGACAGTCTCGGAATGGGCTCAAATTTGACTGATTGATCGGAAATAAAAATCGCGCCGGGGCAATTTCGTCAATTTTCGCGACGGTGTCGGAATAGGCTAAATTTTGACTGATTGATCGGAAACATAAATCGCGCCGGGGGCTATTTCGTCATTTTTCGCGACGGGGTCGGAATCGGCTAAAATTTGACTGATTGACCGGAAACAAAAATCGCGCCGGGGGTAATTTCGTCATTTTTCGCGACAGTCTCGGAATGGGCTCAAATTTGACTGATTGATCGGAAACAAAAATCGCGCCAGGGGCAATTTCGTCATTTTTCGCGACGGTGTCGGAATCAGCTAAATTTTGACTGATCGATGGGAAAATAATCGCGCCGGGGGCAATTTCTTCATTTTTCGCGACGGTGTCGGAATGGGCCCAAATTTGATTGATTGGTCGGAAACAAAAATCGCGCCGGGGACAATTTCGTCTTTTTTCGCGACGGTGTCTGAATTGGCACAAATTTTACTCATTGATCGGAAAAAAATCGCGCCAAGGGTAATTTCGTCAATT
>NW_019227696.1:0-1550 GCF_002742605.1 Olea europaea var. sylvestris | reverse complement strand
ATTAATCGGAAACAAAAATCGCGCAGGGGGCAATTTCGTCATTTTTCGCGACAGTCTGTGAATGGGCCCAAATTTTACTGATTGATCGGAAACAAAAATCGCGCCGAGGACAATTTCTTCATTTTTCGCGACGGTGTCAGAATCGGCACATATTTTACTGATTGATCGGAAAAAAAACCCCGCCGGGGGCAATTTCGTCAATTTTCACGACGGTGTCGGAATCAACTAAAATTTGACTGATCGATGGGAAAAAAAATCGCGCCGGGGACAATTTCGTCATTTTTCGAGAGGGTGTCGGAATGGGCCAAAATTTGACTGATTGATCGGAAAAAAAATTGCGACGGGGGCTATTTCGTCATTTTTCGCTACCGTGTCTGAATAGGCACAAATTTTACAGATTGATCGGAAACAACAATCGCGCCAAGGGTAATTTCGTCAATTTTCGAGACGGTGTCGGAATGGGCCCAAATTTGACTGATTGATCGGAAACAAAAATCGCGCCGGGGGCAATTTCGTCATTTTTCGCGACGGTGTCGGAATGAGCCCAAATTTGACTGATTGATCGGAAATAAAAATCGCGCTGGGAGCAATTTCATCATTTTTCTCGACTGTGGCGGAATGGGCTAAAATTTGACTGGTTGATCGGAAACAACAATCGCGCCAAGGGTAATTTCGTCAATTTTCGAGACGATCTCGGAATGGGCCCAAATTTGACTGATTGATAGGAAACAAAAATCGCGCCGGGGGCAATTTCTTCATTTTTCTCGACGGTGTTGGAATGGGCCCAAATTTGACTGATTGATCGGAAATAAAAATCGCGCCGGGGCATTTTCGTCATTTTTCGCGACGGTGTCAGAATCAGCTAAAATTTGACTGATCGATGGGAAAAAAATCGCTCCGGGGGCAATTTCTTCATTTTTCGCGATGGTGTCTGAATCGGCCCAAATTTTACTAATTGATCGGAAACAAAAATCGCGCCGGGGGCAATTTCTTCATTTTTCGCGACGGTGTCGGAATGAGCCCAAATTTGACTGATTGATCGGAAATAAAAATCGCGCCGGGGCAATTTCGTCATTTTTCGCGACGGTGTCAGAATCAGCTAAAATTTGACTGATCGATGGGAAAAAAAATCGCGCCGAGGGCAATTTCTTCATTTTTCGCGACGGTGTCGGAATGGGCCCAAATTTGACTGATTGATCGGAAACAAAAATCGCGCCGGGGGCAATTTCTTCATTTTTCGCGACGGTGTCGGAATGGGCCCGAATTTGACTGATTGATCGGAAACAAAAATCGTGCCCGGGACAATTTCGTCATTTTTCGCGACGGTGTCGGAATCAGCTAAAATTTGACTGATCGATGGGAAAAAAATCGCCCCGGGGGCAATTTCTTCATTTTTCATGACGGTGTCGGAATCGGCCCAAATTTGACTGATAGATCGGAAACAAAAATCGCGCCGGGGACAATTTTGTCATTTTTCGCGACGGTGTCTGAATCGGCACAAATTTTACTGATTGATCGGAAACAAAAATCGCGCCAAGGGTAATTTCGTC
>NW_019227695.1:0-4411 GCF_002742605.1 Olea europaea var. sylvestris | reverse complement strand
CTTATCCAATAGGAAATTTTAATTAAGCAATAAATGTAATCTATATATGAAGTATGTAAATTTGATGTATGTTGTATAATTATTCGTCTATTGTTTCCAGCGGTGATCATGACATGGCTTGCCCATATGTGGGTACTTTAAAATGGATTCGCATGCTCAATTTGACCGTCGAAGACAATTGGAGACCTTGGAATGTCGATGGCCAAGTTGCGGGGTTGGTTTTGAGGTCTTGATCATATTGTGTATTTATTGCATGGTGTAATTCTCAATATTTCAATATACTTTGTTCTTTACAGATACACAGAGAAGTACAAGAATAATGACTTCAATCTCACATTTGCAACAGTCAAGGCAAGAGAAGTTTGATTGTGCTCTTTCTCACAACTCGTAGTGACTTGAAGAAAAATAAGAAATAAGTAATTTTTTTTTGCCTTCTTTATTTGCAGGGTGCAGGACACACATGTGCAGAATACAAGCCTAAGGAATGTCTTGCGATGCTCCAGCGGTGGATCTCTCGACGTTCTTTATAGGTATAGATAGATGGGCAAGTTTTCAGAATTCATTAATTACACCATTTTACCATCATTATCTCCACTGGTGGACCCACAGTGGGTCTTGGTGGATCACTTGACCCACCAACTTAAAATTGAGTTTTTTTTTTATTTTTTTTTAAATAAATGGAAATTAGATTTGAAGCAAACGAACTCTAGCTCGAAAAATCTGAAAACTTTAAATGAAGTTTTAAGTTTTTAAAGAACGTGAAAGATTCATTCATCAAAAGTTATATGCCTCTTTTTTTGGGGAAATTTGTATTTTTTTAATGATTTCTTTTGTATTTTCTTATGAAATGGAGTTAGAGATCCATTTAAGCGCTTCAATTTCTATCTTGTTTCGGCGATTTTATGGTAATGGATTCTTGCTGTGATTTGTCTTTGTATGAATTAGAATGTGCATTTGATAATTTAATATTTAGAATTTCTGTAATTTTTGTACTTTCACTTGAATTAATTGTGATGGAACAATAATTTAAACGTAAATATGCCTTTTTTTTATGATCACAATGTTAATGAAAGGAATATTTGAGATAAAAGTGATGAAAATGATGTTGGGGATAAAAAGGATGACAAATATAGTGGTATTTATATAAACGTAAATTTGTATTTTTTGCAAGTTTAATTGTGCCCCACTAACTTAAAATGTCTACGTCTGCCACTGATAGTCTCAACAAATATAATGTATTTTTAAGGTTCAGCTAATGACACTTGTTATTTTTAAGACGTAATTCAATTGTATTTAGCTTTGGAGTACAACATTGACTTGTAATGTTATGAATTTGTTAAATTTCTTCCAACTTCAATTGGGTTACGTTGAATGACATGAATTGAATTACTTCATATCATTATGTCTTCGAGATTTACTAGCAAATTAAATAATTGAAACGTTTGAAAACAAGTGAAAAGCAGCAATTAATATTTTATTGTACTAAAAATTTGGCTTATAAGTTTTTTCACACAAGTGGATAATATCGAAGCATATCTTAATTAAACAAGAATTAGGTCGTATCTAATTTGTAGGCTTTATAAAATTAGTTTTGTATTCTTATATAAGAAATGACAAAAAACATATGGTACAAATAGTAACTAAAATAGGTTTTCATCATAACAAAATATAATAATTTTGGATTTTTCTCTAGAACATTTAGTCAGTTATAGGTAAACTAAAGCAGAGCCTACCTAGGCGTAGGAGTGGCAATACACAAGTCGGCCTATGCCAAGGAGTGGCAACGAACCGAGCCGATTCAGGCTATATATCCACGAGCTTCGCTTATCAAAAAGAAGAGCGGAGCTTAAGATCGTGCTTGGGATTGGGTACTTAACGTTCTAGTAGACAGAATTAAAATTGTAAATGAACAACTTGTTACATATACAATTTTTTTAAAAAGAATATTATTAAGAAAATAATAGATTATGAATATAACGAAATTAAATACCATTTACTTGACTAGACAGAATTTCTACATACTGATTTTGGATTCGATAATGAGCATCTTTTCAATCCTTTATACAAGTTAAACTTTTTTAAATGTCTTATTTGAGTCGATTTTTGAAATCGAATAGATCTCGGCCACTTGCACTAAGAGCAAAATCGGATGCTACAATGCTAACTGGAAGTATTAATAGATCACATGCAATGGCAAAATGGGATATATCCATTCGTGACTTCTCCAAAAATACTGTAAATCTAAATCCATTGCATCAACCGGATTTATGGTTCGAACCATTTGATTTTGACTTAATTGTATGTCCGAGTTTATAAAATTTAGTAATTAGTGCTTCATAGCATTCATAAGATTTGATCAATATGTAACTTGAATTCCATTTACGTCTTACGTCAATTACAATTTTTTTTGGATTCCATAGAAAATTGAGTACAATATTTTTCAAAAGCTTATTTCATACTAAGTGACATAGTAATATATATTAATTCTACATATTTGTTTGCTAATGTGTTTCATCCCATATTGCACAATTAAATTAAGCTCTTGATTGATTCCCATTTTTTCAAAAATGCATTTTTCCAAAATTTATCTTCAACCATACATTCTTCTATAAAATAATTATACACGTATCTGAAAAACTTTTCCTTACTTTCTAACTACACATTCTTCAAAACATCACTATTTCATAATATATTTTATCCCAGAAATGGGAATCAAACAGGGGCTAAATATATGATATACACAACAAACATGAAATAGAAAAAAACCAAAATTTTTATTAAGAACTCAACATAATTTATCATTTACAGGTTTGTTAACGCTTGCATTATTAAATGTAAAACTAAGAATTTTAGATTCACAATGATATTCTTTATACTTTGCATAACAACATTAAATATGTTATTAGCATTACAAGGGAACTCAGTTATTTAAAAAACAATTATTATTTTATGTATTATTCAAGATAAGTCCATATAGTTAGTAGGGATCACAAAAATACCCGTCAAATCGATACCCACGGGGCCTCGCCACGTTTACCCTCTTAATCGGGTAATTGGGTAGGGTACGAGACGGAGAATTCTGCCATGAGGTGGGTACGTTAACAAGGCCTTGTCCCACCCCTGCCCCCCCCTTTTTTTTTTTTTTTTTTTTAAAGAATTCAATACTTTAAATAGAAAAACTCTACGAAATTTCATTAATTCTAATAAAATAGTAACTAAGATTATTTAAAAAATATGATAAACAATAAAAATCTTAATTTACCAAATATATTCAAATAATTTAACTTTTAAAAATAAATAATTTAATTACTATATTATCTTCTCACTTGAATGAATGTGGACAATAAAATGAATTATCAAAAACTATAAAAAAATTTAAACGGGTACGTAAATTTGGCAACGGCCCCACCCTGTCTTAAACGGGTATCGGGATGTTACAGGGTGGGAAAATGCCCGGAGCCTTGCACTAACTCATCCCGTTGCCAACCCTAATATTTAATAGTTATAACTATATAACATTTTTTTAAATTAATTCCATCCCATATACTTGATGTAAAATATATTACACCACCATATTTTTGTAAATCATGTATTAACTATTTTTTATGCCTAATGAAATAATCAATGCAATCAAAACGAAGTGTTGCTACTTACTTCAACATATCTTGGTTGAAGATATATTCTTACACAAAATTTGTGAAATGTTTGTTGTCCCTTTTGTTTAGTGACTATTCAGTATCGACGATGAATTTCAGAATTCTTTCATTTTCTTTTTCTTCCGAATAGATCCGTGTGCTTAATATAGTAGAATTTATGTCAGGAGAAGGAGTACCAAATTGAAGTTTTGATTGTGTTTAGCCAATTAGTCCATGTTTGGACCTTCTAGAGACAATTGAGGTACGTAGTTCCGATTCCCTTTTGTCGTGTCGATTTTGTTTGGCAATATTTGTAAAGTGCTTTAGATTCTTGAACTCTATTGACTGATGACCTGTAAAAACCAATTTGAAGTGTTCTCGACACTTTGTAGTTTGTTTAGATTTTTCCTTCCCTTTTGTATCGGGTTTCAAGTTCTTCCTCATCTTCATCAATATCATTCAAATCAAATGGATGACTACTTCAATGCACATCATCCACGCCCAAATTGTCGGGAATTGGGATGTGCCACCATCGCCAGCTCCACCACCAACAAGAACCACTCAAATCCCCAATAAAATGACAACACTAAAATGACAGCCACCACTCCAACAACCAATAAAAAAAAAAACAACACTACCAAAATCGCACCACACCACCACCTAAACCCATATTCTTGCAGCACCGCCATTTGGCCATCACCACGCAACGAAAATCAACAATACTAAATCATTGCAAAGAGGCAAAAATCGATCAATCGTCACAAACCACCGCCATG
>NW_019227694.1:0-4414 GCF_002742605.1 Olea europaea var. sylvestris | reverse complement strand
TAAATAACAACATGATTATCAACTTACTAGGGATGGAGTTGGGAGAGAGATTAGGAAACAACCTAGGTACAAAGATTACCTTTTCTCTGCTATTTTGTCATACCAAGACTTAGCTCTTACGGAGCCAAAGTCTTATAAAGAAGCTATAAATGGCTAGTTATCTAGAAGCTAGTAGACTGCAATGACAAATGAGAAGAATTCTTTAATTAAGAATCAAACTTGGAAACTTGTCTCTATGCCTAAAAAAAATCCATTGTTGATTGCAAGTGGATTAAGTATGAAAGAGGGCAGTTCAGAGAAGCTGCTCTTAGATTTAAGATAAGATCTGTAACAAAGGGATTTACAGAGAGACATAGAATAGACTACAATGAAAAATTTTCACCTATTATCAAATACACTACAATTAGAGTAATGTTGGCTCTAGTTGCCCATTATAACATGGAACTAGAATAAATGGAAGTTAAAACAACCTTTTTGCATGGAGACATAGAAGAAGTTATCTATATGAAAAAACCGTAGGGTTTTATAGAGAAATTGAAACTTTGTCATGTATGTCTACTGAAAAGATCTTTGTATGGTTTAAAACAATTCTTTAGACAATGATACAAAAGACTTGATACATTTGTTTCCTTAATTGGTTTTACCAAAAGATCTTTTGATTACTACTTATATGTTAAAAGAAATAATGAGAATGATTTGATTGTTTATTTGTTGTATGTTGATTGATGATTTGTTACTTATTGGACATTACATTAGTAGTATCCATAATATTAAAAGACCTTTATGCTTTGAATTTGAATTGAAAGATTTAGGTCATGCTAGAGAGTCTTAAGCAGGAATATTAGAGCGTGCAGTGAGGGTGATGT
This sequence comes from Olea europaea var. sylvestris, assembly GCF_002742605.1. Classification (NCBI taxonomy): domain Eukaryota; kingdom Viridiplantae; phylum Streptophyta; class Magnoliopsida; order Lamiales; family Oleaceae; genus Olea; species Olea europaea. The sequence goes on along the minus strand of NW_019227694.1, from coordinate 3,548 downwards.
ACTTAAAGGTTTTGTAGATTCTAATTTTACTTGGGATAGGGATAATTGGAAATCCAAGTGCATACATGTTTACTTTGTGTGGTACTTGCATTAGCCGGAAATCCCAACTTCAGCATATTATTGCCTTATCTACAATTGAGGTTGAATATGTGATTGCTGCTGAAGATATAAAGGAAGCTTTATGGCTTAAAGGTTGTTAACTGAAATAAATGAACTTGAAAAACCTATAGTAGTATATTCAGATAGCCAAAGTGTTTTCATTAAACGACCGAACATATTTATGTTAAATTGCATTGTATTAGAGATATAATTGCTAAGGAGAAATTACTTCTTGAGAAAATTCCTAAACAATACAATCTATATGATATGGTAACAAAGGTACTATCTCTAAGCATGTTTAAGTCTTAGTTGTAATTATTGAACATTGATACTTGTGAGTTTTGATTCTGTGCAAGTGCTGAATCTTGGTGCTAACTGAGAATGCTGGTGAGCTGTCACTTAAATAGCCAGAAAGTTGTAGTGTTAAGCTTCTTGGTTGACCTCACCTCCTCGTCATCACTGTCCTAGGTATTAGGAGATTTTAAAAGTAAATTAAATTACGAAGAATAAGGGAATGTTGAGAGTTCGTACCTAAGTCCTAACTTCCTCCAACATAAATGCCTTATAATCCATAGAAACTAATCTATTATTTCGATCTCCATTCAGTATGGTCCATTGGAGATAAAAGAAAAGTTTTGAAAAGGAGAAAACTTTATAGCTCAAAGATTTCAATACCAAAAGTAAATAAGCCCCTATTTTGAAATCTTTCTTTCAAAATATTTTTTTTTCATACTCATTTTCAAAAACACGTTCTCAAAATAAACTATTCTTTACGTAAAACAAAAACAATTTTTCTACCTTTTAAGCACACATTCTAAAAAGGGGAAAAATACTGTTCAAAAACTCATTCTTTACAAAAAAAAATAATAATAATAATAATAATAATAATAAAATAAAATAAAATAAAACTGCTGACATATAGGGGATAAATAAAAAAATCCTTCAATTCATGTAAACATGGAACTCAGATAAAACTTTTTTCTACCTTTTAACCATACATTCTAAAAAAAAAATATTATTCAGAAACTCATTCTTTAAAGAAAATAAATGGCTGACAAATAGAGGCTAAATAAAAAAAAATCCTTCAATTCATATAAACATGGAACTCAAATTTGAGGTTTTATGTCACATACAGAATTTATTATGGTCCATCAAGATGTCACGTTAGCTGTAAAAAGGGTCCAATATATTCCCACATATTATGAAATGAATATTTATGGCTCAGTCACAAAGGGTTGTCTCAATAAAGAATGCCTCGATAGCCAAAGCTTCCAAAGGAATATGAAAATTCTTATACTTTCGAAATGATTGGACATAAAGCATCTGTAGGTGGCATTAAAGAACACCGTCAAATTTTAGGGCTCAGCCCTGGAAAGGAGTTGAAAATTACCAAATCAGATTGTAGTAGGGAGGGAGGAAATGTTCAGAGGAGCAGTGAAATGGGTAGAGATCAGAATGAATACCAACTGCAAATTTAATTTTGTAGTCTCTAAGTACTGTATTAAACATGGATAAGAAGTATTTTGCTAAATCAACTTTGATGTTAGTGTACCACGCATTTGTGCAAACAGACTAGTTCTATAAAAGTGTCAAAAGTACAGACACCAATAATCTTTGAAAGTGAATTTAATCATGAATTTCGTTAAAATGATGAAAAAGGTCAAGTTATAAAAATGACTAAAATATCTTTTTCAAATTTATAAAAATAGGTTATTGTACAACTAAAAAGGATCTTTTGGGGGATAAAAAAAAATTGAAAAAAAAAGGGTAAGAAAAATCCCTTGAGAAATGGAGAGAGAATACAAAGTTGCTTTTGAAAATCTTAATCCATCTTATTGAGGTCAACGCTAATGTTTCACGAGAAAAATCTACTCAAGAGTTTTAAAAACATGACAACGTTGACAATAGCTTATGTACACAATCCAATGACTGTAGCTCATATGATCATTTAAACTCTGTAAAAGACTTCATTGGCTTCAGTTTTTTGATGGTACCAAAGCTTATCTCCAACTTGACTACCACCACTCAACCACCTCCTTCTAATAACCCATTTGCATTCCGCAACGCTTTCAACCATCCAATTCCAATCAAACTAGACAGAAATAACTTTATTTTGTGGAAGTCTGAAGTCCTTCCTGAAATTAGAGGTCATCAATTTGGTGGATTCCATAAACCTCATCCTAACTACACTGGACCACATGAATAGAATCACATTTAAATCCTCAATATATGGTCTGGGTACAAAAGATCAAATGTGGTTAAATACGATTTAAATCTTAAGTTAAACAATCAAATTTAGGCTATGTTTGATTCCCCAAAATATATTTTTCTCTATCTTCATTTCAACCACACATTCTTCGTTAAAATAATATTACACGTAAATAAAAAAAAATTTGTTATTTTTCAACCACATATTTTCCATCACTCTACTATTCTAAAATTCATTTTTTTTCATAAAATGGGGCTCAAATACCCAATTAATAAAAAATTTTATTCACCATTCTTTAGTTTTAGTAAAACTTGATCACAAAAATAACATGTAAAATGATATCATTTTAAAATTGTTAAAACATCAAAAATCATTTTTCTTTTTCCTTTTTTCGTATTTCTATTTTTTTTTTTTCATTTTAAAAAAGCATAATGCACCAAAAAAAAAATTGCATTTATGTATAGACACCATGAACAATGCTGATGATGTATATATGATATTGTGAACAATGATGATGCATGTACCTCAATGGGTAACACAAACGCTCTTACCTTTAAGAGCAACATGATTAATGTGACAATTACCAACATCACTAGTTCACTTCTTTTGACCCAAATTTTCTTAGAGAAATATGTAATCTTAGTCCATTAAGTCAACAATTCAGTCAAGTGATTCACTTAATTAGTCAAGAAACTAACATGAGCAATTAAATCTTGTTTGTTGTTCCTAAATAAGGGCTTATGCCACCTAGTTTTTATGTGATGTAAAACACCACAATTATGACATGTGGAAATAAACCAAGGACCAACTTAGGTAGAGGAACCTTATGTTGCACAAATGCACTAGGTCTAGGGGCTGTTACTCTATTAGACTTGATATAGGCATGCGCAAACTTGGTTTTAGAAGATGAAGTAGCATGGGTATTAGGTTTATTTTATCTGAATATATTGTGAGTCTTCTTAGAAGCACTAATAAAGGATTGAAGTTGGGTACTATATTTCTAAAGGTCACTAGTAAGAACCTTAACCTTAACTTCTATAAACTCTTTCTCAACCCTTAGCTCATCCGATCTACTAGTAGACTCCTCAAATTTCACCATAAGGCTCTCATTTTCTAACTCAAGCTTATATAATTTTTTAGAGCCAGAGCTATTGGCGTTTTTCAATTAAAGGCACTCTTCAAATAAGTCATCAAAAGCTTTATAACTATCACACTCATCTTCTGATTGTTCTACGAAGAG
>NW_019227693.1:0-4418 GCF_002742605.1 Olea europaea var. sylvestris | reverse complement strand
ACTGTGTCGGAATGGGCTCAAATTTGACAGGTTGATCGGGAACAAAAACAGCGCCGAGGGCAATTTCGTCATTTTTCTCGACTATGTCGGAATTGGCTGAAATTTGGCAGCTTGATTTGAAATAAAAATCGCGCCGGGGGCAATTTCGTCATTTTTCACGACTGTGTCGGAATGGGCTCAAATTTGACTGGTTGATCGGGAACAAAAATCGCGACGGGTGTAATTTCGTTATTTTTCGCAACTATGTCTGAATTGGATAAAATTTGACTGTTTGATCGAAAACAAAAACAGCACTGGGGGCAATTTCGTCATTTTTCTTGACTGTGTCGGAATTGGCTGAAATTTGGTAGTTTGATCGGAAATAAAAATCGCGCCGACGGCAATTTCGACATTTTTCTCGACTGTGTCGGAATGGGCTCAAATTTGACAAGATTATCGGGAACAAAAATCCCGCCGGGTGTAATTTCGTCTTTTTTCGCGACAGTGTCAGAATTGGCTAAAATTTGACTTGTTGATCGGAAACAAAAATCGTGTCGGTGGCAATGTCGTCGTTTTTCTCGACCCTGTCGGAATTGGGCGAAATTTGGCAGTTTGAACTGAAACAAAAATTGCGCCAGGTGCAATTTCGTCATTTTTCTCGACTCTGTTGGAATTGGCTGAAATTTGGCAGTTTGATCTGAAATAAAAACCGCGCCAGGGCCAATTTCGTCATTTTTCTCGACTGTGTCGGAATGGGTTCAAATTTGACAGTTTGATCGGAAACAAAAATTCGCTCCGGTGGAAATTTCGTCATTTTTCTCGACTGTGTCGAAATTGGCTGAAATTTGGCAGTGTGATCTAAAATAAAAATCGCGTCGGGGGCAATTTCGTCATTTTTCTCGACTGTGTCGGAATGGGCTCAAAGTTGACAAGTTGATCGGGAACAAAAATCGCGCCGGGTGTAATTTCGTCATTTTTCGCGACTGTGTCGGAATTGGCTAAAGTTTAACTGGTTGATCGGAAACAAAAACCGCGCCGGTGGCAATTTCGTCATTTTTCTCGACTGTGTCTAAATTGGCTGAAATTTGGGAGTTTGATCGGAAATAAAAATCGCGCCGGCGGTTATTTCGTCATTTTTCTCGACTCTGTCGGAATGGGTTCAAATTTGACAGGTTTCTCGGGAACAAAAATCGCGCAAGGGGAAATTTCGTCATTTTTCTCGTCTTTGTCGGAATTGGCTGAAATTTGGCAGTTTGATCTAAAATAAAAATCGCGCGGGGGGCAATTTCATCATTTTTCTCGACTGTGTCGGAATGGGCTCAAATTTTACAGTTTGATCGGAAACAAAAATTGCGCCGGTGGCAATTTCGTCATTTTTCTCGACTGTGTCGGAATGGGCTCAAATTTGAGAGTTTGATCGGAGACAAAAATTGCGCCTGTGGCAATTTCGTCATTTTTCTCGACTGTGTCGGAATGGGCTCAAATTTGACAGTTTGATCGGAGACAAAAATTGCGCCTGTGGCAATTTCGTCATTTTTCTCGACTGTGTCGGAATTGGCTAAAATTTAACTGGTTGATCGGAAACAAAAACCTCGCCGGGAGCAATTTCGTCATTTTTCTAGACTGTGTCGAAATTGGCTGAAATTTGGGAGTTTGATCGGAAATAAAAATCGCACCGACGGCTATTTCGTCATTTTTCTCGACTGTGTCAGAATTGGCTCAAATTTGACAGGTTTATCGGGAACAAAAACCGCGCCGGGGGCAATTTCGTCATTTTTCTCGACTGTGTCGAAATTGGCTTAAATTTGGCAGTTTGATCTAAAATAAAAATTGCGCCGGTGGCAATTTCGTCATTTTTCTCCACTGTGTCGGAATGGGCTCAAATTTGACAGGTTGATCGGGAACAAAAACCGCGCCGGGTGTAATTTCGTCATTTTTCTAGACTGTGTCGGAATTGGCTAAAATTTGACTGGTTGATCGGATACAAAAACTGCGCCGGGGCCAATTTCGTCATTTTTCTAGACTGTGTTGGAATTGGCTGAAATTTGGAAGTTTGATAGGAAATAAAAATCGCGCCGGCTGCAATTTCGTCATTTTTCTCGACTGTGTCGGAATGGGCTCAAATTTCAGAGGTTTATCGGGAACAAAAATCGCGCAAGGTGTAATTTCGTCATTTTTCGCGACTGTGTCGAAATTGGCTGAAATTTGGTAGTATGATCTAAAATAAAAATCACGCCGGGGGCAATTTCGTCATTTTTCTCGACTGTGTCGGAATGGGCTCAAATTTGACAGGTTGATCGGGAACAAAAACCACGACGGGTTTAATTTCGTCATTTTTCGTGACTGTGTCGGAATTGGCTAAAATTTGACTTGTTTATAGGAAACAAAAATCGCGTTGGGGGCAATTTGTCATTTTTCTCGACTATGTCGGTATTGGCTGAAATTTGGGAGTTTGATCGGAAATAAAAATCGCGCCGGCGGCTATTTCGTCATTTTTCTCCAATGTGTCGGAATGGGCTCAAATTTGACAGGTTGATCGAGAACAAAAATCGCGCCGGGTGTAATTTCGTCATTTTTTGCGACTATGTCGGAATTGGCTAAAATTTGACTTGTTTATAGGAAACAAAAATCGCGTCGGGAGCAATTTATCATTTTTCTCGACTGTGTCGGAATGGGCTCAAATTTGACAGTTTGATCGGAGACAAAAATCGCGCCGATGGCAATTTCGTCATTTTTCTCGACTGTGTCAGAATTGGCAGAAATTTGACAGTTTGATCGAAAAAAAAAACCGCGCCGGGAGCAATTTCGTCATTTTTCTCGACTGTGTCGAAATTGGCTGAAATTTGGCAGTTTGATCTAAAATAAAAATCGCGCCGGGGGCAATTTCGTCATTTTTCTCGGCTGTGTCGGATTTGGCTAAAATTTAACTGGTTGGTCGAAAAAAAAAACCGCGCCGGGAGCAATTTCGTCATTTTTCTAGACTGGGTCGAAATTGGCTGAAATTTAGAAGTTTGATCGGAAATAAAAATCGCGCCGGCGGCTATTTCCTCATTTTTCTCGATTGTGTCGGAATGGGCTCAAATTTGACAAGTTGATCGGGAACAAAAATCGCGTAGGGTACAATTTCGTCATTTTTCGCGACTGTATCGGAATTGGCTAAAATTTGACTGGTTGATCGGAAACAAAAATCGCGCCGGGGACAATTTAGTCATTTTTCTCGACTGTGTCGAAATTGGCTGAAATTTGGGGTTTTGATCGGAAATAAAAATCGCGCCGGCGGGTATTTCGTCATTTTTCTCGACTGTGTAGGAATGGGCTCAAATTTGACAGGTTTATCGGGAACAAAAACCGCGCCGGGGGCAATTTCGTCATTTTTCTCTACTGTGTCGGAGTGGGCTCAAATTTGACAGGTTGATCGGGAACAAAAATCGCGCCGGGTGTAATTTCGTCATTTTTCTCGACTGTGTCGGAATTGGCTAAAATTTGACTAGTTGATCGGATACAAAAACTGTGCCTGGGGCAATTTCGTCATTTTTCTAGACTGTGTTGGAATTGGCCGAAATTTGGAAGTTTGATCGGAAATAAAAATCGCGCCGGCGGCAATTTCGTCATTTTTCTCGACTGTGCCGGAATGGGCTCAAATTTTAGAGGTTTATCTGGAACAAAAATCGCGCAGGGTGTAATTTCGTCATTTTTCGCGACTGTATCGGAATTCGCTGAAATTTGGCAGTTTGATCTAAAATAAAAATCACGCCGAGGGCAATTTCGTCATTTTTCTCGACTGTGTCGGAATGGGCTCAAATTTGACAGGTTGATCGGGAACAAAAACCGCGCCGGGTGTAATTTCGTCATTTTTCGCGACTGTGTCGGAATTGGCTAAAATTTGACTTGTTTATAGGAAACAAAAATCGCGTCGGGGGCAATTTGTCATTTTTCACGACTGTGTCGGAATTGGCTGAAATTTGGGAGTTTGATCGGAAATAAAAATCGCGTCGGCGGCTATTTCGTCATTTTTCTCGAATGTGTCGGAATGGGCTCAAATTTGACAGGTTGATCGAGAACAAAAATTGCGCCGGGTGTAATTTCGTCCTTTTTTGCGACTGTGTCGAAATTGGCTCAAATTTGACTGGTTGATCGGAAACAAAAACCGCGCCGGGGGCAATTTCGTCATTTTTCTCGACTGTGTCGGAATTGGCTGAAATTTGGCTGTTTGATCTAAAATAAAAATCACGTCGGGGGCAATTTCGTCATTTTTCTCGACTGTGTCGGAATGGGCTCAAATTTGACAGGTTGATCGGTAACAAAAACCGCGCCGGGTGTAATTTCGTCATTTTTCGCGAATGTGTCGGAATTGGATAAAATTTGACTTGTTTATAGGAAACAAAAATCGCGTCGGGGGCAATTTGTCATTTTTCTCGACTGTGTCGGAATTGGCTGAA
>NW_019227692.1:0-4418 GCF_002742605.1 Olea europaea var. sylvestris | reverse complement strand
AGAAGTGAGCATTAGTTTGGTTTTATTTTTTCTAGACACTAATTCGAACTTTAATTTAAATTTTTTTTATTTTCTATATTTTTTAGGTTATTTTTATTTTATTGTGTTTAGTTATTCAATTTGTTAGAATTTGAGTGCTACTATTGGTTTTCTCGTCGAGTTGCACGTCAAGGTTGACTGAATGAGACTTATTTTCAGCAGATTTGAAAATTGAGTGGACCTTTCATCGATTGCAACGAGAGAACATAGAGGCACATCAACTGGCTTAAATAGGTCCACTTTGGTAAATTGGCTTAACCCGTTTAATTTTCAGCATTAATGCGTTCCCGTGTAAGGTGACAATAGGGTTGTGGTTACCGTGAAGGGGTAACATTGCTTGTGCTAGAAATTAGGATTACTTGATCTTAACTGTTTGATTGAGTACTTATCTTTTGGTTAAATCAGCGTGCTATTTTTAGTGTTATAATTGCCATGAAACTTATTATCTGTTATACATATTCTTTTTGTTGCATTGTTATTTCCGCTGCTTATTAATTTCGTTAGAATACCCAGACCGAACTTGTTCGAGCATTCCTTTAATCTAAGATTATGAGTCTTACGAAACCCTAGAAATTTAGAACGGAGTATATTGTTTGTGACACTAGGACTACTTTGTGTGACTTGGCTGTGTTCTGTGCATTTTTTGCTGTTCTGTGAAAATGAACTTTGATTTGGAAATTTTTAATGTAAAATGTTAATTTTCAATCTGGCATTAAAAAAAAATAAAAAATATGAAGAGTATTTTGGTCCGATAAAAATTTTCAAAAGCTATTGAAGGCAATTTTCAACTGATTTTTCAAAAGAACAAAAGGAAGAAGCCGATGAACTTGCTTATACCTCAATCATTTTACACTTATTTGACGCCGTTTTGAGAAATGTGAGTAAACTGAAAACCACCAAAGAACTTTGAAAAAAATTTGAAAATTGGTATTTCCTCAAATCTACACCGAACAAACTTTACTTGCTTGAATGCTTTTTTGGCTTTATAATAGATCCTTTGAAGGATCTCGATGACAATTTAGATGTGTTTAACAAATTGGTGCAAGATATTGTCAACTGTGATGAGGCTGTATCTAAAACTTATAAGGTCATAATCTTGCTCAATTCTATTCTTGACTTATATAAGGAAGTTAAAAATGTCATTAAGTATGGTAGGGGCATCTTGACGCCTAAAATTGTCATAGATTCTCTTAGAAGTAAAGAGATTAAAATTAGGGCTAAAAAACATGATAAGAGAAGGGGTAACTCATATGATGCGGTAGAACTTCGTTTAAGAAAAATAGTCATGATAGATACCAAAGTAGTAATGAGTCAAATAGTAATGAATGGAAGAAGAAGGGCAAGGATAGGTCTAAGTCAAATTCTAGGATGAAATGCTATGGCTATGGAAACACAGGGAATTTTATAAAAGATTGTCATAAGGAGAATGGTAAGCTAAATGTTAAGGAGAGAGATGAGGTCAATGTGTTATCCTATGCTTCCGATATAGATGACAGTGAGGTCTATATGGTTACAAGTCCCGTTGCATATACTGCTGAATTGATTCTAACTACTAATTCCCGCACACATGAGTGGATACTTGATTCTAGTGCATTTTTTTCATGTGACATCTTAAAAGAGTTGGTTTGAAAACTTGCATGAATCTAATATTGGGCATGTTGTGCTGTGCGATAATTTTGCCTATACTATTGCTGGAATTGGTGACATTAATATAAAGTTTCACACTGATTTTGTGTACACTTTAAAGGACATTAGATATATTCATGAATTATCTAGGAATTTGATTTAAGTAGGAATACTTAAAAAAGATGACTTCACTTGTAAAATTGGAAATGGAATGTTAAAAATAATTAAGGGTGCATTAGTTTCTATTAAGGGAATTAAGAAAAACGACATTTACATATGAATATTGGGAAAGTGATTAGAGGTTTAAACCCCTCTATCTTTTCTATCAAGATTGATCACACACATATATAGCATAATATGCTTACACACGTAGGCATTAAGGGGCTTAAGCATCTTAATGAAAAATGTGCATTTGGTAATGTCTGTGTGTGATTTTGTCATTCTGTGATCACCGTGTGCTTGGTAAGTATCATAAACATCGTTTTCATTAGTGTTCATAAAGCTAATGCCATGCTTGAATATGTGCATTCTGATCTATGGGATCCTGCTAATAATCCCACATCGGGTCGGAACATGTATTTTCTGTCTATTATTAATGACTATATTAGAAAAGTGTGGGTCTATCTTCTGAAAGATAAATCTGACACTTTCCACAATTTTAATAACTGGAAGAGACAAGTGAAAAACCAAATTGGCAAAAGGATTAAATTTTTAATGGACAGATAATGGTCTAGAGTTTTATAACACTGAATTTGATAGTATGTGTAAAAAAAAATGGAATAATTAGGCATAAGACTGTTCCTTACACTCCCTAACAAAAGAGGTAATGAAAAGGATGATTAGAACCATACTTGACAAATTGTGTTGTATGATGTTAAGTTTTGGTGTCCCAAAGTCATTTTGGGGTGAAGCTATTATGACTATTTGTTATTTGATTAATTTGACTCTATTTGCTACTTTAAATTGTAATACTCCTCATTAAAGGTAGTATGGTAAACTGAGTGACTACTCTATAGTTAGAATCTTTGGTCGGGCTGTTTTTTCCCATCAAAGTAAGGGAAAATTTGAACCTAGAGCTAGAAAGTGTGTTTTTCTAGGATACCCTGAGGGTGTTAAAGGTTATAGGTTATGGGATGAAGCCAAAAGGGCGTTAAGATCATCGTGAATAGGGATGTCATATTTAACAAGGGTGAGATGTCTTGTCTTAAGGGTGAACCCGAACCTGTGAGTTAAACTGAACCTGGTGAAGAGAGAGATTGAATTAAGGTGGAGTTTGGAACACTTAGCACATCTGTCCCTATTACCCCAAATGACGTGGAAACCCAGGTTTAGGAATATGAGGTGGAGAATAGAGATGAGGTAGTGATAGAAGAGTACCTTGAGGAAGAAAATCTTTTAGCTAACTAAAACTTAGTTAGGGATAGAGAGATGAGACAAATGAGAGAACTTAGGAGGTTTGGATATGAATTTGAGTTAGCTTTCGCACATGCTAGTTATGAAGAACTATTCGATAGAGAGCCAAAAACCTTTGAGGAGGTGATGAATAGGAGTGGCTTAAGGCAATGAAAGAGTAGATGAGCTCTTTAGAGAAGAATTAGACTTGGGACCTAGTACCAAGACCTAAGAATAAATTGATTGTCGATTGCAAATGGGTCTTTAAGGTTAAGAAAGGTACTAGTAGCTCGGAATCCTTAAGATTTAAGGCTAGGTTAGTGGCTAAAGGCTACACACAGAAAGAGGGTGTTGATTATAATGAGAGTTTCTCACTAGCTGTTAAGTACACTATTAGGGTCATGTTTGCATTTGTTGCACATTTTGACTATGAACTTGAACAATTTGATGTAAAAACTATTTTTTTACATGGTGAGCTTGACGAACGAATCTTTATGAATTAACCAATAGGTTTTAAGAACAAGCTAAAACCTGATCATGTATATATTTTTTAAAAGGTCCTTGTATGGTTTGAAACAATCATCGAGATAGTGGCACAAAAGATGTGACTCTTTTGTACTCACTATAGGGTTCTAAAGAAGTAAGTTTGATCGCTGTTTATATTTTCAACACAATGAGATTGATGATAATTATTTATTTTTGTTACTCTATGTGGATGAAATGTGCTTTTAATTAGCTTATCACCCAAGTGGATAAACAACATAAAAGCAAAGTTTAATGCTGAATTTGAGTTGAAAGACTTAAGTAAGGCTAAGAGAATTCTAGGTATGGAAATTGAAAGAGATGGTTCAAATTTTGCTTTGTTTTTGCATCAGTCTCCATATATTTCCAAGGTATTGAAGAAATTTGATATGAATGATTGCAAATTTATCAGATTATCTTTAGCTAATCAATTTGTTTTATCTAAAGAACAAACTCCTTGCAATGAACGAGAAGTAGAATACATGAGTTGAATTCTATATTCTAATGTGATTGGTTCAATAATGTATTTAATGGTTTGCGCTAGATCGGATTTAGTTTTTGCTGTTAGTACTCTCAGTAGGTACATGTCTAATTCGGGTCCTGAATATTGGGAAGCCTTAACGTGGTTATTAAGATACTTGAAAAGTACTGGTGATATAGGTCTAAAGTTTAGTGCTAGTAAAGAAGATATGAAATTGAAGGGTTTTGTGGATGCTGACTATGCGAGAGATAGGGATGGCAGGAAATCAGCTTTCTCTTATGTGTTTACCTTATCTAATTCTTGTGTTAGTTGCAAATCACAGTTACAACAATTGTTGCACTATCCACCACTGAGTCAG
>NW_019227691.1:0-4419 GCF_002742605.1 Olea europaea var. sylvestris | reverse complement strand
AAGTTACGCTCAATTCTTCGTCGGTCGACTCTCCAAGCTTTCCAAATATGCAAGTGCTCATTCTTTCAAAAAATGGCCAAAATACCTCGTACGTCACGATGAAGTGGTGAGTTCAATTGAAAACGATCGCTACCTTTCCAAAAAGTACTTATGGGCCCAAAACGGACACCGTGTGCAAAAGTTACGCTCAATTATTAGTACGCCGACTCTCCAAGCGTTCCAAATATGTAAGTGCTCATTCTTCCGAAAAAAGGCCAAAATCCCTCGTATGTCACGACAAAGTGGTGAGTTCAATCCAAAACGGTCGCTACATTTTCGAAAAGTACTTATGGGCCCAAAATGGACACCGAGTGCCAAAGTTACGCTCAATTCTTCGTCCGGCGACTCTCCAAGCGTTCCAAATATGCAAGTGCTCATTCTTTCGAAAAATGGCTAAAATCCCGCGTACGTCACGACGAAGTGGTGAGTTCAATCAAAATCGGTCGCTTCATTTCCAAAAAGTACTTATGGGCCCAAAACGTACACCGTGTGCAAAAGTTACGCTCAATTCTTCGTCCGCCGACTCTCCAAATTTCTAAATATGCAAGTGCTCATTCTATCAAAAAATAGCCAAAATCCCTCGTATCTCACGACGAAGTGGTGAGTTCAATCCAATACGGTCGCTACATTTCCAAAAAGTACTTATGGGCCCAAAACGGACAACGTGTACAAAAGTTAAGCTCAATTCTTCGTACACCGACTCTGCAAGCGTTTCAAATATGCAAGTGCTCATTCTTTCAAAAAATGTCCAAAATCCCTCGTACATCACGATGAAGGGGTGAGTTCAATCCAAAACGGTCGCTACATTTCCAAAAAGTACTTATGGGCCCAAAACGGACACCGCGTGCAAAAGTTGCGCTCAATTCTTCGTCCGCCGACTCTCCAAGCATTCTAAATATGCAAGTGCTAATTCTTTTGGAAAATGGCCAAAATCCCTCGTACGTCACGACGAAGTGGTGAGTTCAATCGAAAATGGTCGCTACATTTCCAAAATGTACTTATGGGCCCAAAATGGACACCGTGTGCAAAAGTAACGCTCAATTCTTCGTCCACCGACTCTCAAGCGTTCTAAATACGCAAGTGCTCAATCTTTCAAAAAATGGCCAAAATCTCTTGTACGTCACGACGAAGTGGTGCGTTCAATCCAAAACGGTCGCTACATTTCGAAAAAGTACTTATGGGCCCAAAACGGACACCGTGTGCAAAAGTTACGCTCAATTCTTCGTCCGTCGACTCTCCAAGTGTGCCAAATATGCAAGTGCTCATTCTTTTGAAAAGCGGCAAAATCCCTCTTACATCACGATGAAGTACTGAGTTCAATCCAAAACGGTCGCCACATTTCCAAAAAGTACTTATGGGCCCAAAACGGAAATCGTGTGCAAAAGTTACGCTCAATTCTTCGTCCGCCGACTCTCCAAGCGTGCCAAATATGAAAGTGCTCATTCTTTCGAAAATTTGCCAAAATCCCTCGTACGTCACGGCGAAGTGGTGAGTTCAATCCAAAACAGTCGCTACATTTCCAAAAAGTACTTATGGGCCCAAAAACGGACACCTGTGCAAAAGTTACGCCCAATTCTTCGTCCTCAGACTCTCCAAGCGTTCAAAATATGCAAGTGCTCATTCTTTCGAAAAATGGACCAAATCCCTCGTACGTCATGACGAAGTGGTGAGTTCAATCCAAAACGGTCACTTCATTTCCAAAAAGTACTTATGGGCCCAAAACGGACACAATGTGCAAAAGTTACGCTCAATTCTTCGTCCGCCGACTCTCCAAGCGTTCGAAATATGCAAGTGCTCATTCTTTCGAAAAATGGCCAAAATCCCTCGTACGTCACGACGAAGTAGTGAGTTCAATCCAAAACAGCCGGTACATTTCCAAAAAGTACTTATGGGCCTAAAACGGACACCGTGAACAAAAGTTAAGCTCAATTGTTCGTCCTCCGACTCTCCAAGCGTTCCAAATGTGCAAGTGCTCATTCTTTCGAAAAATGGCCAAAATCCCTCGTACGTCACGGCGAAGTGGTGAGTTCAATCCAAAACGGTCACTTCATTTCCAAAAAGTACTTATGGGCCCAAAACGGACACCGTGTGCAAAAGTTACGCTCAATTCTTCGTCCGTCGACTCTCCAAGCCTGCCAAATATGCAAGTGCTCATTTTTTCGAAAAATGGCCAAAATCCCTCGTACGTCATGGCGAAGTGGTGAGTTTAATCCAAAATAGTCGCTATATTTCTAAAAAGTACTTTTGGGCCCAAAACGGACACCGTGTGAAAATGTTACGCTCAATTCTTCGTCCGCCGACTCTCCAAGCATTCTAAATATGCAAATGCTCATTCTTTCAAAAAATGGACAAAATCCCTCGTACGTCACGACGAAGCGGTGAGTTCAATCCAAAACGGTCACTTTATTTGGAAAAAGTACTTATGGGCCCAAAACGAACACCATGTGCAAAAGTTACGCTCAATTCTTCGTCCGCCGACTCTCCAAGCGTTCGAAATATGCAAGTGCTCATTCTTTCAAAAAATGGCCAAAATCCCTCGTACGTCACGACGAAGTAGTGAGTTCAATCCAAAATGGTCGCTACATTTCCAAAAAGTACTTATGGGCCAAAAAGGACACCGTGAACAAAAGTTAAGCTCAATTGTTCGTACGCCGACTCTCCAAGCGTTCCAAATATGCAAGTGCTCATTCTTTCGAAAAATGGCCAAAATCCCTCGTACGTCACGGTGAAGTGGTGAGTTCAATCCAAAACGGTCGCTACATTTCCAAAAAGTACTTATGGGCCCAAAACGGACACCGTGTGCAAAAGTTACGCTCAATTCTTCGTCCGCCGACTCTCCAACGTGCCAAATATGCAAGTGCTCATTTTTTCGAAAAATGGCCAAAATCCCTCGTACGTCATGGTGAAGTGGTGAGTTGAATCCAAAATAGTCGCTATATTTCTAAAAAGTACTTTTGGGCCCAAAACGGACACCGTGTGAAAATGTTACGCTCAATTCTTCGTCCGCCGACTCTCCAAGCGTTCTAAATATGCAAGTGCTCATTCTTTCAAAAAATGGACAAAATCCCTCGTACGTCACGACGAAGCGGTGTGTTCAATCCAAAACGGTCACTTTATTTGGAAAAAGTACTTATGGGCCCAAAACGAACACCATGTGCAAAAGTTACGCTCAATTCTTCGTCCGCCGACTCTCCAAGCGTTCCAAATATGCAAGTTCTCATTCCTTCGAAAAATGGCCAAAATCCCTCATACGTCACAACGAAGTAGTGAGTTCAATCCAAAACGGTCGTTACATTTCCAAAAAGTACTTATGGGCCAAAAACGGACACCGTGAACAAAAGTTAAGCTCAATTGTTCGTACGCCGACTCTCCAAGCGTTCCAAATATGCAAGTGCTCATTCTTTTGAAAAATGGCCAAAATCCCTCGTACGTCACGGTGAAGTGGTGAGTTCAATCCAAAACGGTCGCTACATTTTCCAAAAAGTACTTATGGGCCCAAAACGGACACCGTGTGCAAAAGTTACGCTCAATTTTTCGTACGTCGACTCTCAAAGCGTTCCAAATATGCAAGTGCTCATTTTTTTGAAAAACGGACAAAATCCCTCGTACGTCACGATGAAGTGGAGAGTTCAATCCGAAATGGCCGCTATATTTCTAAAAAGTACTTATGGGCCCAAAACGGACACCGTGTGCAAAAGTTACGCTCAATTCTTCGTCCGTCGACTCTCAAAGCGTGCCAAATATGCAAGTGCTCATTCTTTCAAAAAATGGCCAAAATTCCTCGTACGTCACGACGAAGTGGAGAATTCAATCCAAAACGACCGCTACATTTCCAAAAAGTACTTATGGGCCCAAAACAGACACCGTGTGCAAAAGTTAATCTCAATTCTTCGTCCGCCGACTCTCTAAGCGTGCCAAATATGTAAGTGCTCATTCGTTCGAAAAGTGGCCGAAATCCCTCTTACATTACGACGAAGTGCTGAGTTCAATCTAAAACGGTCGCTACATTTCCAAAAAGTACTTATGGGCCCAAAACGGACACCGTGTGAAAAAGTTACCCTCATTTCTTCGTCCGTCAACTCTCCAAGCGTTCTAAATATAAAAGTGCTCATTCTGTCGAAAAATGGCCAAAATCCCTCGTACGTCACGATGAAGTGGTGAGTTCAATCGAAAACGGTCGCTACCTTTCCAAAAAGTACTTATGGGCCCAAAACGGACCCCATGTGCAAAAGTTACGCTCAATTATTAGTACGCCGACTCTCCAAGCGTTCCAAATATGCAAGTGCTCATTCTTTCAAAAAAAGGCCAAAATCCCTCGTATGTCACGACAAAGTGGTGAGTTCAATCCAAAACGGTCGCTACATTTCCAAAAAGTACTTA
>NW_019227690.1:0-4419 GCF_002742605.1 Olea europaea var. sylvestris | reverse complement strand
ATCGAAAACAAAAACAGCGCCAGGGGCAATTTCGTCATTTTTCGCGACGGAGTCGGAATTGGCTCAAATTTGACATGTTGATCGGAACCAAAAATCGCGCCAGGGGCAATTTAGTCATTTTTCGCGACGGAGTCGGAATGGGATCAAATTTGACAGGTTGATCGGAAACAAAAATCGCGCCAGAGGCGATTTCGTCATTTTTCACGACGGTGTCGGAATGGGCGATAATTTTGCAGGTTGACTGGAAACAAAAATCGCGCTGAGGGCAATTTCGTCATTTTTCGCGACGGTGTCGGAATGGGCTGAAATTCGACTGGTTGACTGGAAGAAAAAATCGCGCTGGGGGCAATTTCGTCAATTTTCACGACGGTATCGGAATGGGCTGAAATTCGACTGGTTGACTGGAAGAAAAAATCGCGCTGGGGGCAATTTCGTCATTTTTCGCGATTGTGTCGGAATGGGCTGAAATTTGACAGGTTGATTGGAAACAAAAATCGCGCCGGGGCAATTTCGTCATTTTTCGCTACTGTGTCGGAATGGGCTAAAATTTGATAGGTTGATTGGAAAAAAAACCGCGCCAGGGGCAATTTTATCATTTTTCGCAATGGTGTCGGAATGGCATGAAATTTGGCTGGTTGATCGGAAGCAAAAATTGCGCCGGAGGCAATTTCGTCATTTTTCGCGACAGTGTCGGAATGGGCTAAAATTTGACAGGTTGATCGGAAACAAAAATCGCCACAGCGGCAATTTAGTCATTTTTCGCGACGGAGTCGGAATGTGCTAAAATTTGACAGGTTGATCAGACACAAAAACCGCGCCTGGGGCAATTTCGTCATTTTTTGCGATTGTGTCGGAATGGGCTGAAATTTGACAGGTTGATCGGGAACAAAAATCGCGCCGGGGCAATTTCGTCATTTTTCGCGACGGTGTCGGAATGGGCTAAAATTTGACAGGTTGATCGGAAACAAAAATCGCCACAGCGGCAATTTAGTCATTTTTCGCGACGGAGTCGGAATGTGCTAAAATTCGACAGGTTGATCAGACACAAAAACCGCGCCTGGGGCAATTTCGTCATTTTTTGCGATTGTGTCGGAATGGGCTGAAATTTGACAGGTTGATCGGAAACAAAAATCGCCACAGCGGCAATTTAGTCATTTTTCGCGACGGAGTCGGAATGTGCTAAAATTCGACAGGTTGATCAGACACAAAAACCGCGCCTGGGGCAATTTCGTCATTTTTTGCGATTGTGTCGGAATGGGCTGAAATTTGACAGGTTGATCGGAAACAAAAATCGCCACAGCGGCAATTTAGTCATTTTTCGCGACGGAGTCGGAATGGGCTAAAATTTGACAAGTTGATCGAAAACAAAAACAGCGCCAGGGGCAATTTCGTCATTTTTCGCGACGGAGTCGGAATTGGCTCAAATTTGACATGTTGATCTGAAACCAAAACCGCGCCAGGGGCAATTTAGTCATTTTTCGCGACGGTGTCGGAAAGGGATCAAATTTGACAGGTTGATCGGAAACAAAAATCGCGCCAGGGCCGATTTCGTCATTTTTCACGACGGTGTCAGAATGGACGGAAATTTTGCAGGTTGACTGGAAACAAAAATCGCGCTAAGGGCAATTTCGTCATTTTTCGCGACGGTGTCGGAATGGGTTGAAATTCGACTGGTTGACTGGAAGAAAAAATCAGGCTGGGGGTAATTTTGTCATTTTTCACGACGGTGTCGGAATGGGCTAAAATTTGACTGGTTGAGCAGAAACAAAAATCGTGCCAAGGGCAATTTCGTCATTTTTCCCGACGGAGTCAAAATGGGCTAAAATTTGACAGGCATCACGGAAACAAAAATCGCGCCAGGGGCAATTTCGTCATTTTACGCGACGGTGTCGGAATAGGCTAAAATATGACAGGTTTAACGGAAACATAAACCGCCCCAGGGGCAATTTTGTCATTTTTCGCGATGGAGTCGGAATGGGCTAAAATTTGGCAGGTTGATCGGAAACAAAAATCGCGCCAAGGGCAATTTCGTCATTTTTCGCGACGGTGTCGGAATGGGCTAAAATTCGACTGGTCGACTGGAAGCAAAAATCACGCCGGGGGCAATTTCGTTATTTTTCGCGACGGTGTCGGAATGGTCTGAAATTTGGCTTGTTGATCAGAACCAAAAATCTTGCCAAGGGCAATTTCGTCATTTTTCGCGATGGTGTCGGAATGGGCTGAAATTTGACATGTTGAACGGAAACAAAAATCGCGCCGGGGCTATTTCGTCATTTTTCGCGACTGTGTCGGTATGGGCTAAAATTTGACAGGTTGATCGGAAAAAAACCTCGCCAGGGGCAATTTTGTCATTTTCGCAACGGTTTTGAATGGCTTGAAATTTGGCTGGTTGATTGGAAGCAAAAATCGCGCCGGGGGCAATTTCGTCATTTTACGTGACGGTATTGGAATGTGCTAAAATTCGATAGGTTTATCGGAAACAAAAATCGTGCCAGGGACAATTTCGTCATTTTTCGCGACGGTGTCGAAATGGGCTAGAATTTGACAGGTTGATCGGAAACAAAAATCGGGCCAGTGCAAGTTCGTCATTTTTCGTGACGGTGTCGGAATGGGCTCAAATTTAACAGGTTGATCGTAAACAAAAATCATGTCGAGGGCAATTTCGATGTTTTTCGCGACGGTGTCGAAATGGGCTAAAATTTGACAGGTTGATTGGAAACAAAATTCGCGCCGGGGTCAGTTTCGTCATTTTTCCTGACGGTGTCGGAATGGGCTAAAATTCGACAGGTTGATCGGAAACAAAAATCGCCCAGGGACAATTTAGTCATTTTTCGCGACGGAGTCGGAATGGGCTACAATTTGACAGGTTGATCGGAAACAAAAATCGCACCAGGGCAGCTTCGTCATTTTTTGAGATTGTGTCGGAATGGGCTAAAATTTGATAGGTTGATCTGGAAAAAAACCGCGCCAGGGGCAATTTCGTCATTTTTCGCAACGGTGTCGGAATGGCTTGAAATTTGACTGGTTGATTGGAAGCAAAAATCGCGCCGGGGGCAATTTCGTCATTTTTCTCAACGGTGTCGAAATGGGCTGAAATTTGGCTGGTTGATGGGAAGCAAAATTCGAGTTGGGGGCAATTTTTTCATTTTTCGCGACGGTGTCGGGATGGGCTAAAATTTGACACGTTGATCGGAAACAAAAATCGCCCCAGGGGCAATTTAGTCATTTTTCACGACGGAGTCGGAATGGGCTAAAATTTGACAGGGTGATTGGAAACAAAAATCGCGCCAGGGGCAATTAAGTCATTTTTCGCGACGGTGTCGGAATGGCTAAAATTTTGAAGGTTGATCGGAAACAAAAACAGCGCCAGGGGCAATTTCGTCATTTTTCGCGACGGTGTCGGAATCGGCTAAAATTTGACTGATTGATCGGAAACAGAAATCGCGCCGGGGGCAATTTCGTCATTTTTCACGACTGTGTCGGAGTGGGCTAAAATTTGACAGGTTGATCGGAAACAAAAATCGTGCCAGGGGTAATTTCGTCATTTTTCGCGACGGTGTCGGAATGGGCTAGAATTCGACAGGTTGATCGGAAACAAAAATCGCGCCGTGGCAATTTCGTCATTTTTCGCTACTGTGTCGGAATGGGCTAAAATTTGATTGGTTGATTGGAAAAAAAATCGCGCCAGGGGTAATTTTATCATTTTTCGCAACGGTGTCGGAATGGCATGAAATTTAGCTGGTTGATCGGAAGCAAAAATCCCGCTGGGGGCAATTTCGTCATTTTTCGCGACAGTGTCGGAATGTGATAAAATTTGGCAGGTTGATCGGAAACAAAAACCGCGCCAGGGGTAATTTCGTAATTTTTCGCGACGGTGTCGGAATGGGCTAAAATTTGACAGGTTGATCGGACACAAAAATCGCGCCGGGGGCAATTTCGTCATTTTTCGCGATGGTGTCGGAATGTGCTAAAATTTGAAAGGTTGATCGGAAACAAAAATTGCGCCGGGGCAATTTCGTCATTTTTCGCTACTGTGTCGGAATGGGCTAAAATTTGATAGGATGATTGGAAAAAAAACCGCACCAGGGGCAATTTTGTCATTTTTCGCAACGGTGTCGGAATGGCATGAAATTTGGCTGGTTGATCGGAAGCAAAAATCGCGCCGGAGGCAATTTCGTCATTTTTCGCGACAGTGTCGGAATGGGCTAAAATTTGGCAGGTTGATCGGAAACAAAAATCGCGCCAGGGGCAATTTCGTAATTTTTCGCGACGGTGTCGGAATGTGCTGAAATTTGGCTGGTTGATGGGAAGCAAAAATCACGCCGAGGCAATTTCATCATTTTTAGCGACGGTGTCGGAATGGGCTAAAATTTGACACGTTGATTGGAAACAAAAACCGCCCCAGGGGCAATTTAGTCA
>NW_019227689.1:0-4419 GCF_002742605.1 Olea europaea var. sylvestris | reverse complement strand
AAAAATTTTAGTCAAACTTGATTTGAAACATACAAATGAACAAAATCCTAGTTAAATTTTGGTCAAATTTAATTAAAAACATGCCAATGAACGAAATGAAGGTGAAATTTTAGTCAAATTTGATTGAAAAAGCGATAATGAATAAAATTCTTATGAAATTTTAATCAAATTTGTTTAGAAACGCGACAATGAAAAAACCCGCTTGAAATTTTAGTTAAATTTGATTCGAAATGTGCCAATGAACTAAAGTTACGGGAAATTTTAGTCAAATTTCATTGGAAACACGCCAATGAACCAAACTCGGGTGAAATTTTAGTCAAATTTGATTGGAAATGCACAAATGAACAAAATCCAGGTGAAATGTTAGTCAAATTTGATTGGAAATGCTCTAACGAACAAAATCCTTTGGAAATTTTACTCAAATTTGATTAGAAATACTCCAATGAACTAAATTTCGTTAAAATTGTAATCAAATTTGATTGGAAACGAGCCAATGAACCCAATCCATGTGAGATTTTTGTCAAATTCGATTGAAAACATGCCAATGAACAAAATGCATATGAAATATTAGTCGAATTTGATTTGAAATGCATGAATGAAAAAAATCCTAGAGAAATTTTAGACAAATTTGATTTGAAACACTCCAATGAACTAAATCCGAGTGAAATTTGATTGAAAATGCGCTAATGGACTAAACCCTTGTGAAATTTTAGTCAAATCTGATTGGAAATGTGCAAACAAAAAAACTCACATGAAAATGTAGTCAAATTTGATTCGAAATGTGCCAATGAACCAAAGTCACGTCAAATTTGAATGTAATCGCGTCAATGAAGCAAACTTAGGTGAAATTTTAGACAAGTCTGATTGAAAATGTGCCAATAAACAAAATTCAGATGAAAGATTAGTGAAATTTGATTTGATACAGGCCAACGAATGAAACCTGGTGAAATTTTAGTCAACGTTGATTGGAGACTCCCCAATGAACAAAACTCGTGTGAAATTTTAGTCAAATTTGAATGGAGACGCGCCAACGAAAATATCCCCTTGAAAGTTTAGTTAAATTTGATTCGAAAATTGCCAATGAACCAAAGTCATGAGAAATTTTAGTCAAATTTGATTGAAAACAGGCTAATGAACCAAACACGTGTGAAATTTAAGTCAAATTTGACTGAAAATGCGCTAGTGAACAAAATTAAGTTGAAATGTTAGTCAAATTTGATGTGAAATGCACTTAGTCAAATTTGATTAGAAACACGTCAATGAACTAAATCCCTTTGAAATTTTAATTAAATTTTATTGGAAACGCGCTAATGAACCAAACCCATGGGAAATATTAGTAAAATTTGATTGGAGACTAGCCGATGAACAAAATTCAGATGAAATTTTAGTCAAATTTTATTTGATTCATGTCAATGAACAAAATTCAGGCGAAATTTTAGTCAAATTTGATTTGAAACGCACCAACGAAAAAATCTGTATGAAATTTTGGTCAAATTTGATTTGATACAAGCCCATAAACGAAATTCAGGTAAAATTTTAGTCAAATTTGATTGGAAACGCTCCAATGAACAAAACTTATATGAAACTTTAGGCAAATTTGAATGAAGAAGTGCCAACGAAAAAATTCGCTTGAATGTTTAGTCAAATTTGTTTCGAAATGTGCCATTAAACTAAAGTCAAGTGAAATTTTAGTCAAATTTGACTGAAAACGCGCCAATGAACAAAATTCAGATGAAATCTTAGTCAAGTTTGATGTGAAACGCTCAAAAGAACAAAATCTCGATGAAATTTTAGTCAAATTTGATTTGAAACACGCCAATGAACTAAATCCTGGTGAAATTTTTGTTAAATTTTAATAGAAACATGCTAATGAACCAAACCCATGGGAAATATTAGTAAAATTTGATTGGAGACTAGCGTACGAATAAAATTCAGATGAAATTTTAATCAAATTTTATTACATCCACATCAATTAATGAAAATCAGGTAAAATCTTAGTCAAATTTGATTTGAAACACGCCAACAAAAAGAAAAGATCAGCATGAAATTTTAGTCAAATTTGGTTTGATACAAGCCCGTGAACGAAATCCAGGTGAATTTCAGTCAAATTTGATTGGAAACGTTCCAATGAACAAAACTCATGTGAAATTTTAGTCAAATTTGAATGGAGAAGCGTCAATGAAAAAATCAGCTTAAAGTTTAGGCAAATTTGATTCTAAATGTGCCAATAAACCAAAGTTATGTGAAATTTTAGTTAAATTTGATTGGAAACGGGCCAATGAACCAAACTCAGGTAAAATTTTAGTCAAATTTCACTGAAAACATGCTATTGAACAATATTTAGATGAAATCTTAGTCAAATTTGATGTGAAACGCACAAATGAACGAAATTCTAGTGAAATTTTAGTTAAATTTGATTAGAAACACGCCAATGAACTAAATTTCGATGAAATATTACTTAAATTTTAATGGAAATGTGCCAATGAACCAAACCCATGGGAAATATTAGTAAAATTTGATTGGAGACAAGCTAGCAAACAAAATTTAGATAAAATTTTAGTCAATTTTTATTTCATCCACGTCAGTGAACGAAATTCAGGTGAAATTTTAGTCAAAATTGATTTGAAATGCGCCAACAAAAAAATCAGCAAGAAATTTTAGTCAAATTTGATTTGATACAAGCCTATGAACGAAACCAAGTGAAATTTTAGTTAAACTTGATTGGATTCGCTTCAATGAATAAAACTTAAGTGAAATTTTAGTCAAATTTAAATGGAAACGTGCCAACAAAAAAATTCGCTTGAAAGTTCAATTTGATTCGAAATGTGCCAATGAACCAAAGTCAAGTGAAATTTTAGTTAAATTTGACTGAAAACACGCCAATGAACAAAATTCAGTTGAAATCTTAGCCAAATTTGATGTGAAACGTACTAACGAATAAAATCCTAATGAAATTTTAGTCAAATTTGATTAGAAACACGCCAATGAATTGAATCTTGTTGAAATTATGGTTAGATTTTATTGGAAACGCACCAATGAACCAAACCCATGGGAAATTTTAGTAAAATTTGATTGGATACTAGCCAACGAACAAAATTCAAATGAAATTTTAGCCAAATTTTATTTTATACACATCAATGAACAAAATCCAAGCGAAATGCTAGTAAAATTTGATTTGAAATGCGCCAACAAAAAAATCAGCTAGAACTTTTAGTCAAATTTGATTTGAAATGTGCCAATGAACCAAAGTCATGTGAAATTTTAGTCAAATTTACTGGAAACGAGCTAAAGAACAAAATTCAGATGAAATTTTTGTCAAATTTGATTTGAAACGCATGTACGAACAAACTTCTGATGAAATTTTAGTTAAATTTGATTTGATACATGCCAATGAACGAAACCATGGTGAAAATTTAGTCAATTTTGATTTGAAACGCTCCAATGAACCAAATTCAAGTGAAAATTTAGTCAAATTTGAATGGAAATGTGCCAATGAACCAAAGTCGTGTGAAATTCTAGTCAAATTTGATTAAAAACGTGCCAATGAACAAAACTAAAGTGAAATTTTAGTCAAATTTGAATGGAAATGCACTGATGAAAAAATCTGCCTGAAAGTTTAGTCAAACATGATTCGAAATGTCCTAATGAACCAAAGTCATGTGAAATTTTAGTCAAATTTGATTGGAATCTTGCCAACGAAAAAATCCACTTGAAATTTTAGTTGAATTTGATTTGAAATGTGCTAATGAATCAAAGTCACGAGAAATTTTATTCAAATTTGATTGGAACCTAATTCAGGTGAAATTTTAACTAAATTTGACTGGAAATGCTCTAACGAACAAAATCCTTTTGAAATTTTAGTCAAATTTGATTAGAAAAGCGCCAATAAACTAAATCCCCATGAAATTTTAATCAAATTTGATTGGAAACGCACCAATGAGCCTAACCCATGTGAAATTTTAGCTAAATTTGATTAAAAACATGCCAATGAACAAAATGTATATGAAATATTAGTCGAGTTTGATTTGAAATGTACTAACAAACAAAATCTTGGTGAAATTTTAGTCGAATTTGATTAGAAACTCACCAATGAACTAAATCTTGGTGAAATTTTAGTTAAATTTGATTGGAAATGCGCTATGAACCACATCCTTGTGAAATTTTAGTCATATTTGATTCAAAATGTGCCAATGAACCAAAGTCATGTGAAATTTTACTCAAATTTGATTGTAAACGTGCTAATGAACCAAACTCAGATGAAAATTTACACAAGTCTAATTGAAAATGCACCAATAAACAAACTCCAGATAAAATTCTAGTCAAATTTGAATGCAAACGCAATAACGAACAAAATCCTGGTAAAATTTTAGTCAAATTTGATTAGAAACACGCCAACGAACAAAATTTCGGTGAAATTCC
>NW_019227688.1:2209-4420 GCF_002742605.1 Olea europaea var. sylvestris | reverse complement strand
ATGTTAGCATATTCTTCATCATTAACACTTGCTGGAATTGCAGAATTCAAAAGAAAAAGATTTAAGGGGTCAGAATTTGTAGTTTCAAGTGCCTCCTCCTGAGTGAGTGCCTCAATCATGTGTTTGTGGTGGCACTCATCACTTTCCATTGGTTGCTTAGCAATGTGAAAAATGTTGACTTCTAGAGTCATATTCCCAAAAGACAATTTCATTAGACCATTCCTGCAATTTATAAGGGCGTTAGCTGTGGCGAGGAAAGTCTACCAAGAATAATAGGAATTTTAGAATCAACATTAACATCAACCTTCACATCCAAGACTAAGAAATCAACGGGGTAGTAGAATTTATCAATTTGAACCAACACATCTTCAACTACTCCCCTAGGTCTTATAGTGGATCTATCAGCTAGTTGTAGAGCCACAGAAGTGGGTTTAATTTCACCAAGACCTAATAGTAAGTATATGGAATGGGGCATGAGATTAACACTGGCTCCCAGATCAAGGAGAGCTTCTGCAAACTCATGGTTCCCGATGACACAGGAAACAATTGGACAACCAGGGTCCTTATATTTCGGTGGGATCCTTTGTTCAATCACAGCACTCACTTGTTCGGTCAAGAAGGCAGTCTTCTTGACAATGTGTTTCCTCTTCACAGTGCACAAGTCCTTAAGGACTTTCGCATATGTAGGAACTTGTGAAATTACATGCAAGAGTGGAAGATTGATTTGTACTTGCCTAAGGTGTTCTAGGATCTCATTGTGTTGATTGACTGATTTTGGGCTAAGCTTAAAGGCTTGTGGAAAAGGTACCCTCGATGGATTTCCTACTGCCTCATCACTAGGGCTACTTTCTTCAGACTCACTAGACTCCTTTTCATTTTCCCTAAGTTTTGAAATTGGTTCTATAACCTTCCCAGATCGGGTGGTGATGACATTTGCTTCTTTAAGGTTACTCTCTCCTGAATCTGAGGTTTGAGCCATATGCTGTCCCTTAGGATTAGATTGAGCTTGTGCTGGAAATTTCCCACGTTCCCCCACAGTTAAGGCATCGGTCAATTTAGACACATGATTTTTTATCTCCTTATTTTCCTCCACTACCTGGTTAATCATAGTCTCAAACTTCTGATTGGCCTTGCCTTGTGCCTCTATGAATGCATGTAAGGTATCTTCTAAAGAGTTCCTAGAGGGTGTGGGTTGATATGATGGTGCACTGTAAGTTCTATTTGATTGGGTAGTTTGTTGGTTTTCAGATTTCCAGCTGAGATTGGGATGATTGTGCCACCCTGGGTTATAGGATTCGGAGAAAGGAGAATAGGGCTTCCTATATGTGCCTAAGGCATTACAATGTTCCTCATAAACCCCTCTCATCTCAAATAAAGTGGTGCACTCTTGGGCTAAGTGATCTACTCCACCGCACACAAAACAAGGTCCCAAAGATTCAACACGCGAAACAGTTTGTGCAGGTTTAGAGCCTTTAGCACGCAAGGTCTCAAATTCCTTAGTAAGGGCTTCCACTTTGGCCTTAAGACTATCTTCTTTCCTAAGTTGATAGATACCTGTACTAGTGGGGTTTCTTGGGGGTCGTGACCTATTGGTACTGTCAGTAGGGCTAGGTCCTGTCCAAGTATGAGCTTTCTCAGCAAGATCGTCTAGATACTCTATGGCCTCATCCGGATCCTTTTGCAGGAAATCACCGTTACACATCATCTCTACGAATTGACGTTCCCTAGGTGTTAATCCCTCATAAAAGTAACTAACTATACGCCAGCTCTCATAACCATGGTGAGGACAAAGGGCTTGTAGTTCTTTAAATCTCTCCCAGGCCTGATATAGGGTCTCACTATCCTTTTGGGTAAAAGATGAGATTTGCTTCTTAAGGGCGCTAGTCTTATGGTGGGGAAAGTATTTATTAAAAAATGCTTGCGTCATTTCAGCCCATGTACCAATTGAACGTGGTCTCAACAAATATAGCCAGGTTTTTGCTTTCTCTTTAAGTGAAAACGAGAAAAATTTTAACCTGGCTGCATCCGTTGTACCATGTTGATTGTGGAAGGTTGCAACTACCTCCTCAAATTCCCTAATATGCACGTATGGGTTTTCACTGTCAAGTCCATGAAAAGTGGGAAGAAGTTGAATCATTCCCGGTTTTAGTTCCATCCGTGGCATATTGGGTGGAAACATTATGCATGATGGTGCGGATGTACGTGTGGGGA
>NW_019227688.1:0-2080 GCF_002742605.1 Olea europaea var. sylvestris | reverse complement strand
TGTAGTACAGCTTTGGGGTGTCGTATCCACAGGGAGATGAAAAAATTCTCAAAAGATCAATAAACTAGGGTTTTCGTAATTAAATGTGGGAATGATTTGTCACTTGAAATAAAAATTAATTATCAATATGCGAATTAGTGAAGCGTCGGAGTTCCCCCATTGGATTGGATCAATCAACATCAATAATTAATGTATTTTTACTCAATTAGAGGTTTTCTTCCCAACTCTCTAATTGGAAGATTTAACAGTGAAGTCCAATTTTATTCCAATTATGTTTCTAGAATCTAGATTTTCTATAACACATTCGCACATTTTTATTGGAACAAGATCAAAAATCGACCATATACGTCAGGCATAAGGCAGTAATCAATCTTCCAATAAAGTGATATTAAGATTAAAATTTAACAATTATTTCAATCATTCAATAGAAAGAGCATGGCTAGATCTATGAAAGATTTGATAAAAGTTAAAATAATCTCAACAATAAGTAATTTAAATTGAAACTCAACAAATAGTTTAATTTAACAATGGAAAAAGCATGACTGAATTCATGAGAAATTTATTAAAAGTTAAACAAATTTCAATACTAATTCATAACGAGAAAATCCAAATCTAGAAATTATTAAGCAAAGAGAGTTCGAATTACATGAAATTATGACGTGAAATCTCCAAATCCAATGAGTTCCTTCGTTGCTTCACCGAGTTCCTTAGTTTTCCATGGAGTTTCTTGAGCACCAAGATGAAAGAAATAGGTCTGGGGGCGTCTCCCTTCATTTTGGGTGGTTTTGGGCATTTATATCCCGTGAAAATTAGGTTACTGTAAGAGATTCAATCGTATAAGGAAACTGAGATTCGGCCGCCAAAAAATCACTATGCGACCGCATGGTTATTGTCATTGCGGTCGCATGGTTATGCACTTTCAGCCTCTTCAATTCTCGGTATAGGTGTATGCGACCGCATAGTAGAAAGGCATGCGGCCGCATGGTTCCACCAGATAGCTTTCAGTGTTTTAATCATAACTTTCTTTCCCGATGTCCAATTGAGGTGATTCAAGTTTCACTGGATAGCTAACTCAAAGGGACACAATTTGTATTCAGAAGTCATCTCCCAATTCGATCATCTTCCATGTCAAAAATGGGTCCCAACATGAGACTAAAAACGGATGTGTTGGTTTTCGATTGGAAATTGATGTATTGATCAAACTTTGATGTTATTTCATCCCTTTGACTTCATTCCTCATCCACTTGACCTCTAATACTTTCAAATCTTCATCATAATCTTGGACACAAGTTTGGATCATTTGTACTTTAGTCCTCGAACTTTCGTTCTCTTCTACTTTGGTTATTTTTCACTTGTTTCTTCCAAATTTCATCTTTTTCACCAAAATGCAACCTAAACCAAAATATAAGAGTAATGAGTGCATTTTGGCATAATATAATCACATGAATACAATAGTTAAGAGGGAAAAATATGATATTTTACACTCTTATCATGCCGATATTAAAAAAGAATGGTAAACTAAGGGTGTGCATAGACTTTAAGAATCTAAACATAGCCACACCTAAAGATGAATATTCAGTGCCCACGGAAGATTCTTTAGTAGACTCGACTGCCGTACATGTAATGTATTCCTTCATGGATGGGTATTCAGGATACAATCAAATTTATATAGATGAGGAAGATATACACAAAACTGTCTTTAGATGCCCTAGGTCTCTAGAATGTTTTGAATGGGTAGTTATGCCTTTCGGCCTGAAAAATGCAGGAGCAACTTATCAAAGTGCAATGAATTTGATTTTTCATGATATGATAGACAAGTTTGTTGAAGTGTATGTAGATAATATAGTGGTCAAATCCATTAAAGAAGATGACCATTTTGAACAATTAAGATGTTCATTTGAGCGAATCAAGCAATATAAACTAAAGTTGAATCCCTTGAAATGTGCATTTCGTGTTAATGTAGGGAATTTTCTTGGTTTCTTAGTACACAAAAGAAGGATTTAACTTGATAAAAATAAAGCGAAGGCCATTCTAGAGGCCAAACCACCTAGCAACAAAAAAGAATTGCAAAGGTTTCTAG
>NW_019227687.1:0-4421 GCF_002742605.1 Olea europaea var. sylvestris | reverse complement strand
AACTTTTGCACACGGTGTCTGTTTTGGGCCAATAAGTACTTTTTGGAAATGTATCGACCGTTTTGGGTTGATTTCACTACTTCATCGTGACGTACGGGAGATTTTGGCCATTTTTCAAAAGAATGAGCACTTGCAAATTTAGAACGCTTAGAGAGTCGGCGAATGAAGAATTGAGAGTAACTTTTGCACACGGTGTCCGTTTTGGGCCCATAAATACTTTCTGGAAATGTAGCGACCGTTTTGGGTTGATTTCACTACTTCGTCGTGACGTACGGGAGATTTTGGCCATTTTTCAAAAGAATGAGCACTTGCAAATTTAGAACGCTTGGAGAGTCGGCGGACGAAGAATTGAGAGTAACTTTTGCACACGGTGTCCGTTTTGGGTCCATAAATACTTTCTGGAAATGTAGCGACCGTTTTGGATTGAACGCACCACTTCATTGTAAAGTACGAGGGATTTTGGCCATTTTTCGAAAGAATGAGCACTTGCATATTTCGAACGCTTGGAGAGTCGGCGGACGAAGAATTGAGCGTAACTTTTGAACACGGTGTCCGTTTTGGGCCCGTAAGTACTTTTTGGAAATGTAGCGACCATTTTGGATTGTACTCACAACATCGTCATGACCTACGAGGGATTTTGGCCATTTTTCAAAACAATAAGCACTTGCATATTTAGAATGCTTGGAGAGTCGACGAACGAAGAATTGAGCGTAACTTTTGCACACGTTGTCCGTTTTGGGCCCATAAGTACTATTTGGAAATGTAGCGACCGTTTTGGAATGAACTCACCACTTCGTCGTAACGTACGAGGGATTTTGGCCATTTTTCGATAGAATGAGCACTTGCATATTTGGAACGCTTGGAGAGTCGGCGGACGAAGAATTGAGCGTAACTTTTGCACACGGTGTCTGTTTTGGGCCAATAAGTACTTTTTGGATTTGTATCGACCGTTTTGGGTTGATTTCACTACGTCGCCGTGACGTACGGGAGATTTTCGCCATTTTTCAAAAGAATGAGTACTTGCAATTTTAGAATGCTTGGAGAGTCGGCGGACGAAGAATTGAGCGTAACTTTTGCACACGCTGTCCGTTTTGGGCCCATAAGTACTTTTTGGAAATGCAGCGACCGTTTTGGATTGAACTCACCACTTCGTCGTGACGTATGAGGGATTTCGGCCATTTATCGAAAGAATGAGCACTTTTATATTTGGAACGCTTGGATAATCGGCGCACGAAGAATTGAGCGTAACTTTTGCACACGGCGTCCGTTTTGGGCCCATAAGTACTTTTTGGAAATGCAGCGACCGTTTTGGATTGAACTCACCACTTCGTCGTGACGTACGAGGGATTTTGGTCATCTTTCGAAAGATTGAGCACTTGCATATTTGCAATGGTTGGAGAGTCGGCGTACGAAGAATTGAGCGTAACTTTTGCACACGGTATCCGTTTTGGGCCCATAAGTACTTTTTGGAAATGTAGCGACCATTTTGGATTGAACTCACAACTTCGTCTTGACCTACGAGGGATTTTGGCCATTTTTCGAAAGAATGAGCACTTGCATATTTAGAACGCTTGGAGAGTCGACGGACGAAAAATTGAGCGTAACTTTTGCACAAGGTGTCCATTTTGGGCCCATAAGTACTTTTTGGAAATGTAGCGACCATTTTTTATTGAAATCACCACTTCGTCGTGACTTACGAGGGATTTTGGCCATTTTTCGAAAGAATGAGCACTTACATATTGAGAACCCTTGGAGAGTCGAGGGACGAAGAATTGAGCGTAACTTTTGTACACGGTATCCATTTTGGGCCCGTAAGTACATTTTGGAAATGTAGCGACCGTCTTGGTTTGAACTCACATCTTCGTCGTGACGTGCGGGGATTTTGGAAATTTTTGGAAAGACTGAGCCCTTGAATATTTAGAACGCTTGTAGAGTCGACGGACGAAGAATTGAGCGTAACATTTGCAAACGGTGTCCGTTTTGGGCCCATATGTACGTTTTGGAAATGTAGCAATCGTTTTGGATTGAACTCACCACTTCGTAGTGACGTATGAGGGATTTTGGCCATTTTTCGAAAGAATGAGCACTTGCATATATAGAACGTTTGGAGTGTCGGCAAACAAAGAATTGAGCGTAACTTTTGTACACGATGTCGGTTTTGGGCCCATAAGTACTCTTTGAAAATGTAGCGACCGTTTTGGATTGAACTCACCACTTCGTCGTAACGTACGAGGGATTTTGGCCATTTTTCGATTGAATGAGCACTTACATATTTGGAACGCTTGGAGAGTCGGCGGACGAAGAATTGAGCGTAACTTTTGCACACGGTGTCCGTTTTGGGCCCATAAGTACTCTTTGGAAATGTAGCGACCGTTTTGGATTGAACTCACCACTTCGTCGTAACGTACGAGGGATTTTGGCCATTTTTCGATAGAATGAGCACTTGCATATTTGGAACGCTTGGAGAGTCGGCGGACGAAGAATTGAGCGTAACTTTTGCACATGCTGTCCGTTTTGGGCCCATAAGTACTTTTTATAAATGTAGCGATGGTTTTGATTTGAACTCACAACTTCATCTTGACGTATGAGGGATTTTGACCATTTTTTGAATGAATGAGCACTTGCATATTTACAATGGTTGGAGAGTCGGCGTACGAAGAATTGAGCGTAACTTCTATACACGGTATCCATTTTGGGCCCATAAGTACTTTTTGGAAATGTAGCGACCATTTTGGATTGAACTCACAACTTGGTCTTGACCTACGAGGGATTTTAGCCATTTTTCGAAAGAATGAGCACTTGCATATTTAGAACGCTTGGAGAGTCGACGGACGAAGAATTGAGCGTAACTTTTGCACAAGGTGTCCATTTTGGGCCCATAAGTACTTTTTGGAAATGTAGCGACCATTTTTTATTGAAATCACACTTCGTCGTGACGTACGAGGGATTTTGGCCATTTTTCAAATGAATGAGCACTTACATATTTAGAACGCTTGGAGAGTCGGGGGACGAAGAATTGAGCATAACTTTTGTATACGGTGTCCGTTTTGGGCCCATAAGTACTTTTTGGAAATGTAGCGACCGTTTTGGTTTGAACTCACATCTTCGTCGTGACGTGCGGGGGATTTTGGCAATTTTTCGAAAGACTGAGCCCTTGAATATTTAGAACGCTTGGAGAGTCGATGGACGAAGAATTGAGCGTAACATTTGCACACGATGTCCGTTTTGGGTCCATATGTACGTTTTGGAAATGTAGCAATCGTTTTGGGATGATTTCACTACTTCGTCGTGACGTACGAGGGATTTTGGCCATTTTTCAAAGAAATGAGCACTTGCAAATTTAGAACGCTTGGAGAGTCGACGGTCGAAGAATTGAGCGTAACTTTTGCACACGGTGTCCATTTTGGGCCCATAAGTACTTTTTATAAGTGTAGCGACCATTTTGGTTTGAACTCACAACTTCATCGTGACGTACGAGGGATTTTCGTCATTTTTCGAAAGAATGAGCACTTGCATATTTAGAACGCTTGGAGAGTCGACGGACGAAGAATTCAGCGTAACTTTTGCACACGGCGCCCGTTTTGGGTCCATAAGTACTTTTTGGAAATGCAGCGACCGTTTTGGATTGAACTCACCACTTCATCGTGACTTACGAGGGATTTCGGCCATCTTTCGAAAGAATGAGCACTTGCATATTTGCAATCGTTGGAGAGTCGGCGTACGAAGAATTGAGCGTAACTTTTGCACACGGTATCCGTTTTGGGCACATAAGTACTTTTTGGAAATGTAGCAACCGTTTTGGATTGAGCTCACAACCTCGTCTTGACCTACGAGGGATTTTGACCATTTTTCGAAAGAATGAGCACTTGCATATTTAGAACGCTTGGAGAGTCGACGGACGAAGAATTGAGCGTAACTTTTGTACAAGGTGTCCATTTTGGGCCCATAAGTACTTTTTGGAAATGTAGCGACCATTTTTTATTGAAATCACCACTTCGTCGTGACAAACAAGGGATTTTGGCCATTTTTCGAAAGAATGAGCACTTACATATTTAGAACACTTGGAGAGTCGGGGGATGAAGAATTGAGCGTAACTTTTGTACACGGTATCCGTTTTGGGCCCGTAAGTAATTTTTGGAAATGTAGCGACCGTTTTGGATTGAACGCACCACTTCAATGTGACGTACGAGGGATTTTGGCCATTTTTCGAAAGAATGAGCACTTGCATATTTCGAACGCTTGGAGAGTCGATGGACGAAGAATTGAGCGTAACTTTTGCACACGGTGTCCATTTTGGGCCCATAAGTACTTTTTGGAAATGTAGCGACCATTTTTGACTGAAATCACCACTTCGTCGTGACGTACGAGGGATTTTGGCCATTTTTCGAAAGAATGAGCACTTACATATTTAGAACGCTTGG
>NW_019227686.1:0-4424 GCF_002742605.1 Olea europaea var. sylvestris | reverse complement strand
GTACTTATGGGCCCAAAACGGACACAGTGTGCAAAAGTTACGCTGAATTCTTCGAACGCCGACAATCCAAGCGTTCCAAATATACAAGTGCTATTTCTTTCGAAAAATGGCCAAAATCCCTTATACGTCACGACGAAGTGGTGAGTTCAATCCAAAACGGTCGCTACATTTCCAAGAAGTACTTATGGGTCCAAAACGGACACAGTGTGCAAAAGTTACGCTGAATTCTTCGAACGCCGACAATTCAAGCGTTCCAAATATGCAAGTGCTCATTATTTCGAAAAATGGTCGAAATCCTTTATACGTCACGACGAAGTGGTGAGTTCAATCCAAAACGGTCGCTACATTTCCAAAAATTACTTATGGGCCCAAAACGGATAGAGTGTGCAAAAGTTACGCTGAAATCTTCGAACGCCGACAATCCAAGCGTTCAAAATATGGAAGTGCTCATTCTTTCGTAAAATGGCCGAAATCCCTTATACGTCACGACGAGGTGGTGAGTTCAATCCAAAACGGTCGCTACATTTCTAAAAAGTACTTATGGGCCCGAAACGGACACCATGTGCAAAAGTTACGCTCAATTCTTCGAACGCCGACAATCCAAGCGTTCCAAATATGCAAGTGCTCATTCTTTCGAAAAACGGCCGAAATCCCTGATACGTCACGATGAAGTGGTGAGTTCAATCCAAAACGGTCGCTACATTTCCATAAAGTACTTATGGGCCCAAAACGGACACCGTGTACAAAAGGTACACTCAATACTTCGAACGTCGACAATAGAATCGTTCCAAATATGCAAGTGTTCATTCTTTCGAAAAATGGCCAAAATCCCTGATACGTCACGACGAAGTGGTGAGTTCAATCCAAAACGGTCGCTACATTTCTAAAAAGTACTTATGGGCCCAAAACAAACACCGTGTGCAAAAGTTACGCTGAATTCTTCGAACGCCGACGATCCTAGCGTTCCAAATATGCAAGTGCTCATTCTTTCGAAAAATGGCTGAAATCCCTTATACGTCACGACGAAATGGTGAGTTCAATCCAAAACGGTTGCTACATTTCCAAAAAGTACTTATGGACCCAAAACGGACACCGTGTGCAAAAGTTACGCTGAATTCATCGAACGCCGACAATCCAAGCGTTCAAAATATGCAAGTGCTCATTCTTTCAAAAAATGGCCGAAATCCCTTATACGTCACGACGAAGTGGTGAGTTCAATCCAAAACGGTCGCTACATTTCCAAAAAGTACTTATGTGCCCGAAACGGACACCGTGTGCAAAAGTTACGCTCAATTCTTCGAACGTCGACAATCCAAGCGTTCCAAAAATGCAAGTGCCCATTCTTTCGAAAAATGGTCGAAATCCCTTATACGTCACGACGAAGTGGTGAGTTCAATCCAAAACGGTTGCTACAATTCCAAAAGGAACTTATGGGCCCAAAACGGACACCGTGTGCAAAAGTTACGCTGAATTCTTCGAACACCGACGATCCAAGCGTTCCAAATATGCAAGTGCTCATTCTTTCGAAAAATGGCTGAAATCCCTTATACATCACGATGAAGTAGTGAGTTCAATCCAAAACGGTCGCTACATTTCCGAAAAGTGCTTATGGGCCCAAAAATGGACACCGTGTGCAAAAGTTACGCTCAATTCATCGAACGCCGACAACCCAAGAGTTCTAAATATGCAAGTGCTCATTATTTTGAAAATGGCCGAAATCCCTCATGCGTCGCGACGAAGTAGTGAGTTCAATCCAAAACGGTCGCTAATTTTCCAAAAAGTACTTATGGGCCCAAAACGGACACCGTGTATAAAAGTTACGCTCAATTCTTCGAACGCCGACAATCCAAGCGTTCCAAATATGCAAGTGCTTATTCTTTCGAAAAATGGCCGAAATCCCTTATATGTCACGACGAAGTTGGGAGTTCAATCCAAAACGGTCGCTACATTTCCAAAAAGTACTTATGGGCCCAAAACGGACACCGCGTGCAAAAGTTACGCTCAATACTTCGAACGCCGACAATAGAATCGTTCCAAATATGGAATTGCTCATTTTTTCGAAAAATGGCCGAAATCCCTGATACGTCACGACGAAGTGGTGAGTTCAATCCAAAACGGTCGCTACATTTCTAAAAAGTACTTATGGGCCCAAAACGGACACCGTGTGCAAAAGTTACGCTGATTTCTTCGAACGTCGACAATCCAAGCGTTCCAAATATGCAAGTGCTCATTCTTTCGAAAAATGGTCGAAATCCCTTATAAGTCACGACGAACTGGTGAGTTCAATCAAAAAGGTCGCTACATTTCCAAAAAGTACTTATGGGCCCAAAACAGACACCGTGTGCAAAAGTTAAGCTCAATTCTTCGAACGCCGACAATCCAAGCGTTCCAAATATGCAAGTGCTCATTCTTTCGAAAAATGGCCGAAATCCCTTATACGTCATGACGAAGTGGTGAGTTCAATCCAAAACGGTCGCTACATTTCCACAAAGTACTTATGGGCCCAAAATGGGCACCGTGTGCAAAAGTTACGCTCAATACTTCGAACGCCGGCAATAGAATCGTTCCAAATATGCAAGTGCTCATTCTTTCGAAAAATGGCCGAAATCCCTGATATGTCACGACGAAGTGGTGAGTTCAATCCAAAACGGTCGCTACATTTCTAAAAAGTACTTATGGGCCCAAAACAGACACCGTGTGCAAAAGTTACGCTGAATTCTTCGAACGCCGACAATCCAAGCGTTCCAAATATGCAAGTGCTCATTATTTCGAAAAATGGCCGAAATCCCTGATACGTCACGACGAAGTTATGCGTTCAATACGAAACGGTCGCTACATTTCCAAAAAGTACTTATGGGCCCAAAATGGACACCGTGTGCAAAAGTTACGCTCAATACTTCGAACGCCGGCAATAGAATCGTTCCAAATATGCAAGTGCTCATTCTTTCGAAAAATGGCCGAAATCCCTGATATGTCACGACGAAGTGGTGAGTTCAATCCAAAACGGTCGCTACATTTCTAAAAAGTACTTACGGGCCCAAAACAGACACCGTGTGCAAAAGTTATGCTGAATTCTTCGAACGCCGACAATCCAAGCGTTCCAAATATGCAAGTGCTCATTATTTCGAAAAATGGTCGAAATCCCATATACGTCAGGACGAAGTGGTGAGTTCAATCCAAAACGGTCGCTACATTTCCAAAAAGTACTTATGGGCCCAAAACGGACACAGTGAGCAAAAGTTACGCTGAATTCTTCGAACGCCGACAATCCAAGCGTTCCAAATATGCAAGTGCTCATTCTTTCGAAAAATGGCCGAAATCCCTGATACGTCACGACGAAGTGGTGAGTTCAATCCAAAACGGTCGCTACATTTCCAAAAAGTGCTTATGGGCCGAAAACGGACACCGTGTGCAAAAGTTACGCTCAATTCATCGAACGCCGACAACCCAAGAGTTCTAAATATGCAAGTGCTCATTCTTTCGAAAAATGGCCGAAATCCCTGATACGTCACGACGAAGTGGTGAGTTCAATCCAAAACGGTCGCTACATTTCCAAAAAGTGCTTATGGGCCGAAAACGGACACCGTGTGCAAAAGTTACGCTCAATTCATCGAACGCCGACAACCCAAGAGTTCTAAATATGCAAGTGCTCATTCTTTCGAAAAATGGCCGAAATCCCTGATACGTCACGATGAAGTGGTGAGTTCAATCCAAAATGGCCGCTACATTTCTAAAAAGTAATTATGGGCCCAAAACAGATACCGTGTGCAAAAGTTGCGCTGAATTCTTCGAACGCCGACGATCCAAGCGTTCCAAATATGCAAGTGCTCATTCTTTCGAAAAATGGCTGAAATCCCTTATACATCACGATGAAGTTGTGAGTTCAATCCAAAACGTTCGCTACATTTCCGAAAAGTGCTCATGGGCCCAAAACAGACACTGTGTACAAAAGTTGCGCTCAATTCA
The DNA here is from genome assembly GCF_002742605.1 of Olea europaea var. sylvestris. Taxonomy (NCBI): domain Eukaryota; kingdom Viridiplantae; phylum Streptophyta; class Magnoliopsida; order Lamiales; family Oleaceae; genus Olea; species Olea europaea. The sequence goes on along the minus strand of NW_019227686.1, from coordinate 458 downwards.
TCGAACGCCGACAACCCAAGAGTTCTAAATATGCAAGTGCTCATTATTTTGAAAACGGCCGAAATCCCTCATACGTCGCGACGAAGTAGTGAGTTCAATCCAAAACGGTCGCTAATTTTCCAAAAAGTACTTATGGGCCCAAAACGGTCACCGTGTACAAAAGTTACGCTCAATTCTTCGAACGCCGACAATCCAAGCGTTCCAAATATGCAAGTGCTCATTCTTTCGAAAAATGGCCGAAATCCCTTATACGTCACGACGAAGTTGTGAGTTCAATCCAAAACGGTCGCTACATTTCCAAAAAGTACTTATGGGCCCAAAACGGACACCGTGTGGAAAAGTTAAGCTCAATTCTTCGAACGCCGACACTAGAATCGTTCCAAATATGCAAGTGCTCATTCTTTCGAAAAATGGCCGAAATCCCTGATACGTCACGAAGAAGTGGTGAGTTCAATCCA
>NW_019227685.1:0-4424 GCF_002742605.1 Olea europaea var. sylvestris | reverse complement strand
GCCAATTCCGACACAGTCGAGGAAAATGACGAAAATTCCCCCGCGCGTGGTTTTTGTTCCAGATCAACCTTTCAAATTTGAGCTAATTCCGACGCAGTCGCGAAAAATGACGAAATTGCCCCCGGCGCGATTTTTGTTCACGATCAACCTGTCGAATTTTAGCCAAATTCGGCACAGTCGAGAAAAATGACGAAATTGCCCCCGGAGCGGTTTTTGTTCCCGATGAACCCGATAAATTTTAGCCAATTCCGACACAGTCGCGAAAAATGACGAAATTGCCCCCGGCACGATTTTTGTTTCCGATCAACCTGTCAAATATTAGCCAATTCCGACATAGTAGCGAAAAATGACGAAATTGCCCATGGCACGATTTTTGTTCCTGATCAACCAGTCAAATTTTAGCCAATTCCGACGCATTCTCGAAAAATGACGAAATTGCCCCCGGCGTGGTTTTTGTTTCCGGTCAACCTGTCAAATTTTAGCTAATTCCGACACAGTCGAAAAAAATGACGAAATTGCCCCCGTCGCGGTTTTTGTTCCTGATCAACCTGTCAAATTTGAGCCAATTCCGGCACAGTCGCGAAAAATGACGAAATTGCCCCCGGCGCGATTTTTGTTTCCGGTCAACCTGTCAAATTTTAGCCAAAATCCGGCACAGTCGCGAAAAATGACGAAATTGCCCCCGACGCGATTTTTGTTCCCGATTAACCTGTCAAATTTTAGACAATTCAGACACAGTCGAGAAGAATGACGAAATTTCCCGCGGCGCGGTTTTTGTTTTCAATCAACCTGTCAAATTTTAGCCAATTCTGACACAGTCGAGAAAAATGACGAAATTGCCCACGGCGCGATTTTTGTTCCCAATCAACCTGTCAATTTTGAGCCAATTCAGACGCAGTCTCGAAAAATGACGAAATTACCCCCGGCGCGGTTTTTGTTTCCGATCAAGCGGTCAAATTTTAGCCTATACCGACACAGTCGCAAAAAATGACGAAATTGCCCCCGGCGCGATTTTTGTTTTCGATCAACCTGTCGAATTTTAGCAAAATTCGACACAGTCGAGAAAAATGACGAAAATGCCCCCGGCGCGGTTTTTTTTCCCGATGAACCCGTCAAATTTTAGCCAATTCCGACGCATTCTCGAAAAATGACGAAATTGCCCCCGGCGCGATTTTTGTTTCCGGTCAACCTGTCAAATTTTAGCAAATTTCGACACAGTCGAGAAAAATGACGAAATTGCCCCCGTCGCGGTTTTTCTTCCCGATCAACCTGTCAAATTTTGGCCAATTCCGGCACAGTCGCGAAAAATGACGAAATTGCCCCCGGCGCGGTTTTTGTTTTCAATCAACCTGTCAAATTTTAGCCAATTCCGACACAGTCGCGAAAAATGACGAAATTGCCCCCGGCGCGGTTTTTCTTCCCGATCAACCTGTCAAATTTTGGCCAATTCCGGCACAGTCGCGAAAAATGACGAAATTGCCCCCGGCGCGGTTTTTATTTCCGATCAACCTGTCAAATTTGAGCCAATTCCGACACAGTCGAGAAAAATGACGAAAATTCCCCCGGCGTGGTTTTTGTTCCAGATCAACCTTTCAAATTTGAGCCAATTCCGACGCAGTCGCGAAAAATGACGAAATTGCCCCCGGCGCGATTTTTGTTCCCGATCAACCTGTCGAATTTTAGTCAAATTCGACACAGTCGAGAAAAATGACGAAATTGCCCCCGGAGCGGTTTTTGTTCCCGAGGAACCCGTTAAATTTTAGCCAATTCCGACACAGTCGCGAAAAATGACGAAATTGCCCCTGGCGCGATTTTTGTTCCCGATCAACCTGTCAAATTTTAGCCAATTCCGACACAGTCGCGAAAAATGACGAAATTGCCCCTGGCGCGATTTTTGTTCCCGATCAACCAGTCAAATTTTAGCCAATATCGACGCATTCTCGAAAAATGACGAAATTGCCCCAGGCGCGGTTTTTGTTTCCGGTCAACCTGTCAAATTTTAGCTAATTCCGACATAGTCGAGAAAAATGACGAAATTGCCCCCGGCGCGATTTTTGTTGCCGATCAACCAGTCAAATTTTAGCCAATTCCGACGCATTCTCGAAAAATGACGAAATTGCCCTCGGCGCGGTTTTTGTTTCCGGTCAACCTGTCAAATTTTAGCTAATTCCGACACAGTCGAGAAAAATGACGAAATTGCCCCCATCGCGGTATTTGTTCCCGATCAACCTGTCAAATTTTAGCCAAAATCCGGCACAGTCGCGAAAAATGACGAAATTGCCCCCAGCGTGATTTTTTTCGCGATCAACCTGTCAAATTTTAGACAATTCCGACACAGTCGAGAAGAATGACGAAATTTCCCCCGGCGCGGTTTTGTTTTAAATCAACCTGTCAAATTTTAGCCAATTCCGACACAGTCGAGAAAAATGACGAAATTGCCCACGGCGCGATTTTTGTTCCCGATCAACCTGTCAATTTTGAGCCAATTCCGACGCAGTCTCGAAAAATGACGAAATTACCCCCGGCGCGGTTTTTGTTTCCGATCAAGCGGTCAAATTTTATCCAATACCGACACAGTCGCAAAAAATGACGAAATTGCACCCGGCGCGATTTTTGTTTTCGATCAATCTGTCAAATTATAGCCAAATCCGACACAGTCGAGAAAAATGACGAAATTGCCCCAGTCTCGATTTTTGTTCCCGATCACCCTATCAAATTTGAGCCAATTCCGACGCAGTCGCGAAAAATGACGAAATTGCCCCCGGCGCGGTTTTTTTTTTCGATCAACCGGTCAAATTTTAGCCAATTCCGACATAGTCGCAAAAAATGACGAAATTACCCCCGGCGCGATTTTTGTTTCCGATCAATCTGTCAAATTATAGCCAAAATCCGACACAGTCGAAAAAAATGACGAAATTGCCCCCGGGGCGATTTTTGTATCCGATCAACCTCTAAAATTTTAGCCAATTCCGACGCAGTCGCGAAAAATGACGAAGTTGCCCCCGGCGCGGTTTTTGTTTCCTATCAACCTGTCAAATTTTAGCCAATTCCGACACAGTCGTGGAAAATGACGAAATTGCACCCGACGCGATTTTTGTTCCCGATCAACCTGTCAAATTTTTGGCAATTCCGACACAGTCGACAAAAATGACGAAATTGCCCCCGGGGAAGATTTTGTTCCCGATCAACCTGACAAAATTTGAGCTAATTCCGACGCAGTCGCGAAAAATGACGAAATTGCCCCCGGCGCAGTTTTTGTTTCCGGTCAACCTGTCAAATTTTAGCTAATTGCGACACAGTCGAGAAAAATGACAAATTGCCCCCGGGGCGGTTTTTGTTCCCGATCAACCAGTCAAATTTTAACCAATTCCGGCACAATCGCAAAAAATGACGAAATAGCCCCTGGCGCGATTTTTGTCCCCGATCAACCTGTCAAAATTTTTCCAATTCCGACACAGTCGAGTAAAATGACGAAATTGCCCCCGGCGCGATTTTTGTTCCCGATCAACCTGTCGAATTTAAGCCAAATCCGACACAGTCGAGAAAAATGACGAAATTGCCCCTGGCGCGGTTTTTGTTCCCGATCAACCGGTCAAATTTCAGCCAATTTCGACGCAGTCTAGAAAAATTACGAAATTGCCCCCGGCGCGATTTTTGTTCCCAACAACCCGGCAAATTTGAGCCAATTCCGACGCAGTCACGAAAAAAGATGAAATTGCCCCCGGCGCGATTTTTGTTCCCGATCAACCTGTCAAATTTTAGCCAATTCCGACACAGACGAGAAAAACGACGAAATTGCCCCCGGCGCGATTTTTGTTTCCGATCAACCTGTCAAATTTGAGCCAATTCCGACACAGTCGAGAAAAATGACGAAATTGCCCCCGGCGCGATTTTTGTTCCCAATGAACCCGTTAAATTTACCCAATTCCGACACAGTCGCGAAAAATGACGAAATTGCCCCCGGCGTGATTTTTGTTTCCGATCAACCAGTCAAATTTTAGCCAATTCCGACACAGTAGCGAAAAATGACGAAATTGCCCTTGGCGCGATTTTTGTTCCCGATCAACCTGTCAAATTTTAGCCAATTCCGACGCATTCTCGAAAAATGACGAAATTGCCCTCGGCGCGATTTTTGTTTCCGGTCAACCTGTCAAATTTTAGCTAATTCCGACACAGTCGAGAAAAATGACGAAATTGCCCCCGTCGCGGTTTTTGTTCCCGATCAACCTGTCAAATTTGAGCCAATTCCGGCACAGTCGCGAAAAATGACTAAATTGCCCCCGGCGCGACTTTTGTTTCCGGTCAACCTGTCAAATTTTAGCTAATTTCGACACAGTCGAAAAAAATGACGAAATTGCCCCCGTCGCGGTATTTGTTCCCGATCAACCTGTCAAATTTTAGCCAAAATCCGGCACAGTCGCGAA
>NW_019227684.1:0-4425 GCF_002742605.1 Olea europaea var. sylvestris | reverse complement strand
CGCGCCAGGGGCAATTTCGTTATTTTTTGCAATGGTGCCGGAATGGGCTCAAATTTGACAGGTTTATCGGGAACAAAAATCGCACCGGGGGCAATTTCGTCGTTTTTCGCGACGGTGTCGGAGTGGGCTAAAATTTGACCGGTTGATCTGAAAAAAAATCGCGCCAGGGGCAATTTCGTCATTTTTCTCGACAGTGCCGGAATGGGCTCAAATTTGACAGGTTGATCGGAAACAAGAATCACGCGGGGGGCGATTTCGTCATTTTTCGCAACGGTGTCGGAATGGGCTAAAATTTGACAGGTTGATCGGAAACGAAAATCGCGCCGGAGGCAATTTCGTCGTTTTTCGCGACTGCGTCGGAATGGGCTCAAATTTGACCGGTTGATCGGAAACAAAAGTCGCCCCTGGGGCAATTTCGTCATTTTTCGCGACAGTGTCGGAATGGGCTCAAATTTGACAGGTTGATCGGAAACAAAAACTGCGACAGGGGCAATTTCGTCATTTTTCGCGACGGTGTCGGAGAGGGCTAAAATTTGACCGGTTGATCTGAAAAAAAATCGCGCCAGGGGCAATTTCGTCATTTTTCTCGACAGTGCCGGAATGGGTTCAAATTTGACAGGTTGATCGGAAACAAGAATCACGCGGGGGGCGATTTCGTCATTTTTCGCAACGGTGTCGGAATGGGCTAAAATTTGACAGGTTGATCGGAAACGAAAATCGCGCCGGAGGCAATTTCGTCGTTTTTCGCGACTGCGTCGGAATGGGCTCAAATTTGACCGGTTGATCGGAAACAAAAATCGCGCGGGGGCAATTTCGTCAATTTTCGCAGCGGTGTCGGAATGGGCTCAAATTTGACCGGTTGATCGGAAACAAAAATCGCGCGGGGGAAATTTCGTCAATTTTCGCAACGGTGTCGGAATGGGCTCAAATTTGACCGGTTGATCGGGAACAAAAATCGCGCCGGGGGCAATTTCGTCATTTTTCGCGACTGTGTCGGTATGGGCTCAAATTTGATTGGTTGATCGGAAACAAAAACCGCGCCGGGGGCAATTTCTTCAATTTTCGCGACGGTATCGGAATGGGCTAAAATTTGACAAGTTAATCGGAAACAAAAACCGCGCCGGGGGCAATTTCTTCAATTTTCGCGACGGTATCGGAATGGGCTAAAATTTGACAAGTTAATCGGAAACAAAAACCGCGCCGGGGGCAATTTCTTCAATTTTCGCGACGGTATCGGAATGGGCTAAAATTTGACAAGTTAATCGGAAACAAAAACCGCGCCGGGGGCAATTTCTTCAATTTTCGCGACGGTATCGGAATGGGCTAAAATTTGACAAGTTAATCGGAAACAAAAACCGCGCCGGGGGCAATTTCTTCAATTTTCGCGACGGTATCGGAATGGGCTAAAATTTGACAAGTTAATCGGAAACAAAAACCGCGCCGGGGGCAATTTCTTCAATTTTCGCGACGGTATCGGAATGGGCTAAAATTTGACAAGTTAATCGGAAACAAAAACCGCGCCGGGGGCAATTTCATCATTTTTCGCGATGGTGTCGGAATGGGCTCAAATTTGAAAGGTTCATCGGGAACAAAAATCGTCCCGAAGGCAATTTCGTCATTTTTCGCGACGGTGTCGGTATGGGCTCAAATTTGACAGGTTGATTGGGAACAAAAATCGCGCCGGGGCAATTTCGTCATTTTTTGCGACTGCGTCGGAATGGGCCAAAATTCGACAGGTTGTTCGGAAACAAAAATCGCGCCGACGGCGATTTCGTCATTTTTCGCGATGGTGTCGGAATGGGCTCAAATTTGACAGGTTGATCGGGAACAAAAATCGCCTCGAAGGCAATTTCGTCATTTTTCGCGACGATGTCGGAATGGGCTCAAATTTGACAGGTTGATCGGGATCAAAAATCGCGCCGGGACGATTTCGTCATTTTTCTCGACTGCGTCGGAATGGGCTAAAATTCGACAGGTTGTTCGGAAACAAAAACCGCGCCGGGGGTAATTTCGTCAATTTTCGCGACGGTGTCGGAATGGGCCAAAATTTGACCGGTTGATTGGAAACAAAAATCACGCCTGGCGCAATTTCGTCATTTTTCGCGACAGTGTCGGAATTGGCTAAAATTTGACTGGTTGATCGGAAACAAAAACCGCGCTAGGGGCAATTTCGTCATTTTTTGCAACTGTGTCGGAATGGGCTAAAATTTGACAGGGTGATCGGAAACAAAAACCGCACCGGGGGCAATTTCGTTGTTTTTTGCAATGGTGTTGGAATGGGCTCAAATTTGACAGGTTTATCGGGGACAAAAACCGCGCCGGGGGCAATTTCGTCATTTTTCTCGACTGTGTTGGAATTGTCTAAAATTTGATAGGTTGATCAGAAACAAAAACTGCGCCAGGGGCAATTTCGTCATTTTTCGCGACGGTGTCGGATTAGGCTAAAATCTGTCCTGTTGATCTGAAAAAACAAATCGCGCTGGGGGCAATTTCGTCATTTTTCGCGACAGTGTCGGAATGGGCTCAAATTTGACAGGTTGATCGGAAACAAAAATCGCGCAGGGCAATTTCGTCATTTTTCGCGACTGTGTCGGAATGGGCTGAAATTTGGCAAGTTGATCGGAAATAAAAATCGCGCCGGGGGCAATTTGGTCATTTTTTTCGACTGTGTCGGAATGGGCCAAAATTTGACTGGTTGATCGGAAACAAAATTCGCGCCATGGGCAATTTTGTCATTTTTCACGAAGTTGTCGGAATGGGCTAAAATTTGACAGGTTGATCGGAGACAAATCGCGCCGGGGGCAATTTCGTCATTTTTCGCGACGGTATTGGAGTGGGCCAAAATTTACTGGTTGATAGGAAACAAAAATTTACCGGGGGCAATTTCGTCATTTTTTGCAATGGTGTCGGAATGGGCTCAAATTTGCCAAGTTGATTAGGAACGAAAATCGCGCCAAGGGCCATTTCGTCATTTTTCTTGGCGGTGTCGGAATGGGCTCAAATTTGACAGGTTGATCGGGAACAAAAATCGTGCCGGCGGTAATTACGTCATTTTTCATGACTGTGTCGGAATGGGCTAAAATTTGATTGGTTGATCGGAAACAAAAACTGCGCCAGGGGCAATTGTGTCATTTTTTGCAAGGTGGCGGAATGGGCTAAAATTTAACAGGTTGATCGGAAACAAAAACCGCGTCGTAGGCAATTTCGTCATTTTTCACGACGGTGTCGGAATGGGCTAAAATTTGATAGGTTGATCCGAAACAAAAATCGTGCCGGGGGCAATTTCGTCATTTTTCGCGATGGTGTCGGAATGGGCTCAAATTTGACGGGTTGATCGGGAACAAAAATCGCGCCGAAGGCAATTTCGTCATTTTTCGCGACGGTGTCGGAATGGGCTCAAATTTGACAAGTTGATCGGGAACAAAAATTGCGCCGATGGCAATTTCGTCATTTTTCGCGACTGCGTCGGAATGGGCTAAAATTCGACAGGTTGTTCGGAAACAAAAACCTCACCGAGGGGAATTTTGTCATTTTTCAAGACGGTTTCTTAATGGGCTAAAATTTGACAGGTTGATGGGAAACAAAAATCGCGCCGGGGGCATTTTCGTCGTTTTTCGCGAAGGTGTCGGAATGGGCGAAAATTTGGCAGGTCGATCGGAAATAAAAATCGCATGGGGGGCAGTTTCGTCATTTTACTCTACTGTGTTGGAATGGGCTAAAATTTGACTGGTTGATCGGAAACAAAAATCGCGCCGAGGGCAATTTCGTCATTTTTCGCGGCGGTGTCTGAATGGGCTCAAATTTGACAGGTTGATCAGGAACAAAAATCGCGCCGGGGGCAATTTCGTCATTTTACTCGATTGTGTCGAAATGGGCTAAAATTTGACAGGTTGATCGGAAACAAAAATCGCCCCGGGCGCAATTTCGTCAATTTTCGCGAATGTGTCGAAATTGGCTAAAATTTGACCGATTGATCGGAAAAGAAATCGCGCCAGGGGCAATTTCGTCATTTTTCGCGACTGTGTCGGAATGGGCTCAAATTTGACAGGTTGATTGGAAATAAAAATCGCGCCGGGGCAATTTCGTCAATTTTCGCGACTGTGTGGGAATGGGCTGAAATTTGGCAGGTTGATCGGAAATAAAAATCGCACTGGGAGCAATTTCATCATTAGTCGCGACGGTGTCTTAATGGGCCGAAATTTGGCCGGTTGATTGGAAACAAAATTAGCGCCAGGGGCAATTTAGTCATTTGTCGCAATGGTGTCGGAATGGGCTAAAATTTGACAAGTTGATAGGAAACAAAAAAATGCGCCAGGGACAATTTCGACATTTTTCGCGACGTTGTCTGAATTGGCTGAAATTTGGAAGGTTGATTGGAAACAAAAATCGCACAAGGGGCAATTTCGTCATTTGTCGCGACGGTGT
>NW_019227683.1:0-4425 GCF_002742605.1 Olea europaea var. sylvestris | reverse complement strand
GAAGAAGTACTGGAGAGAAAATTAACAAAGAAAAATCGCAGGAGGGCCAATTTTGTCATTTGTCGCGACGGTGTCGGAATGGGCCGAAATTTACCCGGTTGATTGGAAACAGCACGCGAAATTGGAATCGGGGCACAGACTCGGGATCACGGGATTTTACCTAAATTACTTCATTTGGGCCTCCGAATAATTAATTTCGTATTAATTATGTCTGGTTGAAGAAGTGCAGGACAGAAAATTAACAAAGCAAAATCGCACTAGGGGCAATTTTGTCATTTTTCGCGACAGTGTCGGAATAGGCTGAAATTTGACGGGTTGATTGGAAACGGCCCGTGAAATTGGACTCAAGGTACAAACCCGGGATCACGAGATTTTTGCCAAATTCCTTCATTTGGGCTTTCGAATAATTAATTTCCTTATTAATTATGTTAGGTTGAAGAAGTGCTAGACAGAAAATAAACAAAGAAAAATTGCACCAAGGGTAATTTTGTCATTTGTCACGACGGTGTCGGAAGGGCCCGAAATACGGCAGGTTGATTGGAAACGGCCTGCGAAATTGGACTCGGGGCACAGACCCGGGATCACGGGACTTTAGCCAAATTCCATCGTTTGGGCCTCCGAATAATTAATTTTCGTATTAGTTATGTCAGGTTGAAGAAGTGCTGGACAAAAAATTAAAAAAGAAAAATCGGACCAGGGGCAATTTTGTCATTTGTCGTGACGGTGTCGCTATGGGCCGAAATTTGGCTGTTTGATTGGAAACAGCCCGCGAAATTAGACTCGGGGCAGAGACCTGGGATTACAGGATTTTAGCCAAATTCCTTCGTTTGGGCCTCCGAATAATTAATTTCCGTATTAATTATGTCAGGTTGAAGAAGTGCTGGACAGAAAATTAACAAAGAAAAACCGCACCAGGTGAAATTTTGTCATTTGTCGCGACGGGGCCGATATGGGCCGAAATTTGGTAGGTTGATTGGAAATGGCCCGTGAAATTAAACTTGGGGCACAGACCTGGGATCACGAGATTTCAGCCAAATTCCTACGTTTGGACGTCCGAATAATTAATTTTCGTATTGATTATGTCAGGTTAAAGAGGTGCAGGACAAAAAATTAACAAAGAAAAATCGGACCAAGGGCAATTTTCTCATTTGTCGAGACGGTGTCGGAATGGGCCGAAATTTGGCCGGTTGTTGGGAAAGGGCCTGCGAAATTGGACTCTGTGCGCAGACCCGGGATCACGAGATTTTAGCCCAATTCCTTCGTTTGGGCCTCCGAATAATTAATTTTCAAATTAATTATGTCAGGTTGAAGAAGTGTTGGATAGAAAATTAACAAAGAAAAATCGGACCAAGGGCAATTTTGTCATTTGTCGCAACGGTGTCAGAATGGACCGAAATTTGGCAGGTTGATTGGACACGACCCGCGAAATTGGACATGCGACACAAACCTAGGATCACGGGATTTTAGCCGAATTCCTTCGTTTGGGCGTCCGAATAATTAATTTTCGAATTAATTATGTCAGGTTGAAGAAGAGATGGTCAGAATATTATAAAAAGAAAAATCGGACCAGGAGTAATTTTGTCATTTGTCGCGACGGTGTCGGAATGGGCCGAAATTTGGCAGGTTGATTGGAAACGGCCCCACGAAATTGGACTCGGGGCACAGACCCAGGATCACGGGGTTTTAGCCAAATTCCTTCGTTTGGGCCTCCGAATAATTAATTTCCTTATTAATTATGTAAGATTGAAGAAGTGCTGGACAGAAAATTAACAAAGCAAGATCGCACCAGGGGCAATTTTGTCATTTGTCGCGACGGTGTCGGATTGGACAGAAATTTGGCAGGTTGATTGGTAACGACCCGAGAAATTGGACTCGGGGCACAGACCTAGGATCACGAGATTTTAGCTAAATTCCTTCATTTGGGCCTCCGAATGATTAATTTCCGTATTAATTATGTCAGATTGTAGAAGTGCTGGACAGAAAATTAACAAAGAAAAATCGCACCAGGGGCAATTTTGTCATTTGTCGCGACGTCGTCGGAAAGGGCCGAAACATGGTACGTTGATTGGAAACGGCCTGCGAAATTGGACGCGGCGCACAGACCCGGGATTATTGGGTTTTTGCCAAATTCCTTTGTTTGGGCCACTGAATAATTAATTTCCGTATTAATTATATCAGGTTGAAAAAGTTTTAGACAGAAAATTAACAAAGAAAAATCGGACCATGGGCAATTTTGTCATTTGTCGCGACGGTGTCGAAATGGGCCGAAATTTGGCTGGTTGATTGGAAACGGCCCGCGAAATTGTACTTGGGGTACAGACTTGGGATCACGGGATTTTAGCCAAATTCCTTCGTTTGGGCGTCCGAATAATTAATTTCCGTATTAAATATGTCATGTTGAAAAAGTAATTGACAGAAAATTAACAAAGAAAAATCGGACCAAGGGCAATTGTCATTGGTCACGACGGTGTTGGAAAGCGCCGAAATTTGGCAGGTTGATAGGAAACGGCCAGCAAAATTGGACTCGGGGCACAGACCCGGGATCACGAGATTTTAGCCAAATTCCTTCGTTTGGGCTTACGAATAATTAATTTTTGTATTAATTATGTCATGTTGAAAAAGTGCTGGACAGAAAATTAACAAAGAAAAACCGCACCAGGGGCAATTAGTCATTGGTCGCGACGGTGTCGGAGTGGGCCGAAATTTGGCAGGTTGATTGGAAACGGCTAGCAAAATTGCACTCGGGGCTCAAACCCGGGATCACGGGATTTTAGCCAAATTCCTTCGTTTGGGCTTCCGAATAATTAATTTCCGTATTAATTATGCTAGGTTGAAGAAGGGCTGGACAGAAAATTAACAAAGAAACACCGCACCAGGGGAAATTTTGTCATTTGTCGCAACGGTGTCGGAATGAGCCAAAATTTGGCAGGTTGATTGGAAAAGGCCTGCGAAATTCGACTTGGGGCACAGACCCCAGATCAAGGGATTTTAGCCAAATTCCTACGTTTGGACCTCCGAATAATTAATTTTCGTATTAATTATGTCAGGTTGAAAAAGTTTTGGAAAGAAAATTAACAAAGAAAAACCGCACTAGGGGCAATTATGTCATTTGTCGAGACGGTGTCGGAATGGGACAAAATTTGGCAGGTTGTTTGGAAACGGCCCGCGAAATTGGACTCGGGGCACAGACCCGGGATCACGGGATTTTAGCCAAATTCCTTCGTTTGGACCTCTGAATAATTAATTTCCATATTAATTATGCAAAGTTAAAGAAGGGCTGGACAGAAAATTAACAAAGAAACACCGCACCAGGGGAAGTTTTATCATTTGTCGCGACGGTGTCGGAATGGGCCAAAATTTGGTAGGTTGATTGGAAAAGGACCGCGACAATGGACTCGGGCCACAGACCCGGGATCAAGGGATTTTAGCCAAATTCGTACGTTTGGGCCTCCAAATAATTAATTTCCGTATTAATTATGTCAAGTTGAAGAAGTGCTAAACAGAAAATTAACAAAGAAAAACCGCTCTATGGGCAATTTTGTCATTTGTCGCGACGGTGTCGGAATGGGCCGAAATTTGGTAGGTTGATTGGAAACGGCCCGCGAAATTGGACTTGGAGCACAAATCTGGGATCACGGGATTTTAGCCAAATTCCTTCATCTGGGCCTCCGAAATATTAATTTTCGTATTAATTATGTCAGGTTGAAGAAGTGTTGGACAAAAAATTAAAAAAGAAAAATCAGACCAGGGGTAATTTTGTCCTTTGTCGCGACGATGTCGGAATGGGCCGAAATTTGATAGGTTGATTGGAAACGGCCCATGAAATTGGACTCAGGGCACAGAACTGGGATCACTGGATTTTAGCCAAATTTTTCCGCTTAGGTCTCCGAATAATTTATTTCCCTATTAATTATGTCAGGTTGAAGAAGTGTTGGATAGAAAATTAACAAAGAAAAATCGCACGAGGGCCAATTTTGTCATTTGTCGCGACGGTGTCGGAATGGGCCGAAATTTGGCCGGTTGATTGGAAACGGCATGCGAAATTGCACTCGTGGAACAGTCCCAGGATCACGGGATTTTAGCCAAATTCCTTTGTTTGGGACTCCAAATAATTAATTTTCGTAGTAATTATGTCAGGTTGAAGTAGTGCTAGACAGAAAATTAACAAAGAAAAACCGCACCTGGGGAAATTTTGTCATTTGTCGTGACGGTGTCGGAATGGGCTGAAATTTGGCCAGTTGATTGGAAACGACATGCGAAATTGTACTCGTGGCACAGACACGGGATCACAGGATTTTAGCCAAATTCCTTCATTTGGGACTCCAAATAATTAATTTTCGTTGTAATTATGTGAGGTTGAAGTAACGCTGGACAGAAAATTAACAAAGAAAAATCGCACCTGGGGAAATTTTGTCATTTGTCGCG
>NW_019227682.1:0-4426 GCF_002742605.1 Olea europaea var. sylvestris | reverse complement strand
ACATCGGGTTTGTTCATTTTTGGCGAATTGCTAGTCTAATTCGATTGAAATCGAGCCAATGAAAAGTGGTTTTTGATTTCATGGTAACATTCGGTTTGTTCGTCTTTGGAAAATTGCTAGTCCAATTCGATTGGAATCGAGCCAATGAAAAGTTATTTTTCATTTCATAATAACTTCAGGTTTGTTCGTTTTTGGCAAATTGCTAGTCTAATTCGATTGGAATCGAGCCAATGAAAGTGGTTTTTGATTTCATGATAACTTCGAGTTTGTTCATTTTTGGAGAAATGCAATTGGAATCGAGCCAATGAAAAGTGGTATTTGATTTCATGATAACTTCGGGATTCATCATTTTCAGCAAACTGCTAGTCTAATTCAATTGGAATCGAGCCAATCAAAAGTGGTTTTGATTTCATGATAACTTCCAGTTTTTTCATTTTTAGCGAATTGCTAGTCTAATTCAATTAGAATCGAGCCAATGAAAAGAGGCTTTCGATTTAATGATAACATTGGGTTTGTTTGTCTTTGGCAAATTTCTAGTCTAATTCGATTGGAATCGGGCCAATGAAAAGTGGTTTTTGATTTCATGATAACATCGAGTTTGTTCGTCATTGGAAAATTGCTAGTCTAATTAGATTGGAATCGAGCCAACGAAAAGTGGTTTTTGATTTCATGATAACTTCGAGTTTGTTCGTCTTTGGCGAATTGCTAGTCTAATTCGATTGGAATCGAGCCAATGAAAACTGGTTTTTGATTTCATGATAGCTTCGGGTTTGTTCATTTTTGGCAAATTGCTAGTGTAATTCGATTGGAATCGAGCCAATGAAAAGTGGTTTTTGATTTCATGATAACTTCGGATTTGATCATTTTCGACAAATTGCTAGTCTAATTCGATTGGAATCGAGCCAATGAAAAGTTGTTTTGATTTCATGATAACTTCGGGTCTGTTCGCTTTTGATGAATTGCGAGTCTATTTCGATTGGAATCGATCCAATGAAAAGTGGCTTTCGTTTCGCGATGACTTTGGATTTTTTCATTTTTGGCGAAATGCTAGTCTAATTCAATTTGAATCGAGCCAATGAAAAGTGGTTTTTGATTTCATGATAACTTCGGGTTTGTTCATTTTTGGCGAAACGTTAGTCTAATTCGATTGGAATCGAGCCAATGAAAAGTGATTTTTGATTTCATGGTAAATTCGGGTTTGTTCGTTTTTGGTGAATTGCTAGTCTAATTAGATTGGAATCAAGCCAATGAAAAGTGGTTTTTGATTTCATGATAACTTCAGATTTGATCATTTTTTCGGCAAATTGCTAGTCTAATTCAATTGGAATCAAGCCAATGAAAAGTGGTTTTGATTTCATGATAACTTCAAGTTTGTTCATTTTTTACGAATTGCGAGTCTACTTAGATTGGAATCGAACCAATGAAAAGTGGTATTAATTTTATGATAACTTTGAGTTTGTTCATTTTCGACAAATTGCTAGTCTAATTCGTTTGGTATCGAGCCAATGAAAAGTGGTTTTAATTTCATGATAACTTCGGGTTTGCTCATTTTCGGCGAATTGCTAGTCTATTTCGATTCGATTCGAGCCAATGAAAAGTGGTTTTTGATTTCATGATTACTTCGGGTTTGATCATTTTTTTCAAATTACTAATCTAATTCGTTTGGAATTGAGCCAATATAAAGTTGTTTTGATTTCATCAAAACTTAGGGTATGTTCATTTTTGGCGAATTACTAGTCTAATTCGATTGGAATCGAGCCAATGAAAAGTGGTTTTCGATTTCATGATAACATCGGGTCTGTTCATTTTTGGCAAATTGCTAGTCCAATTCGATTGGAATCGAGCCAATGAAAAGTTGTTTTTATTTCATCATAACATTGGGTTTGTTCATCGTTTGAGAATTGCTAGTCTAATTTGATTGGAATCGAGCCAATGAAAAATGGTTTTTCTTATTTCATGATAACTTTAGGTTTTTTCATTTTTGGCAAATTGCTAATCTAATTCGATTGGAATCGAGCCAATGAAAAGTGATTTTTGATTTCATGATAACATCGGGTTTGTTCGTCTTTGGCAAATTGCTGGTCTAATTCGATTGGAATCGAGCCAATGATAAGTGGTTTTAGATTTCATGATAACTTCGTGTTTGTTCGTATTTGGCAAATTACTAGTCTAATTCCATTGGAATCGAGCCAATGAAAAGTGGTTTTAGATTTCATGATATCTTCAGGTTTGTTCATTTGTGGCGAAATGGTAGTCTAATTCGATTGGAGTCGAGCCAATGAAAAGTGGTTTTTGATTTGATGATAACTTCGTGTTTGTTCATTTTTGGCGAATTGCTAGTCTAATTCGATTGGAATCGAGCCAATGAAAAGTGGTTTTTGGTTTCATGATAACTTCGAATTTGATGTTTTCGACAAATTGCTAGTCTAATTCGATTGGAATCGAGCCAATGAAAAGTGGTTTTCGATTTCATGATAATTTCGGGTTTGATCGTTTTCGGCAAATTGCTATTCTAATGCAATTTGAATCGAGCCAATGAAAAGTGGTTTTAATTTCATGATAACTTCGGGTTTGCTCATTTTCAGCACATTGCTAGTCTAATTTGATGGGAATCGAGCTAATGAAAAGTAGTTTTAATTTCATGATAACTTCGGGTTTGTTCATTTTCTGGTGAATTGCTAGTCTAATTCGATTGGAATCGAGCCAATGAAAAGTGGTTTTTGATTTCATGATAACATCGGGTGCGTTCATTTTTGGCAAATTTGTAGTCGAATTTTATTGGAATTGAGCCAATGAAAAGTGGTTTTTGATTTCATGATATCTTCGGGTTTGTTCATTTTAAACGAAATGGTAGTCTAATTCGATCGGAATCGAGACAATGAAAAGCTATTTTTGATTTGATGATAACTTCAGGTTGGTTCATTTTTGGCGAATTGCTAGTCTAATTCAATTGGAATCGAGACAATGAAAGTGGTTTTTGATTTCATGATAACTTCGGATTTAATCATTTTCGGCAAATTGCTGGTCTAATTCGATTGAAATCGAGCCAATGAAAAGTGGTTTTCGATTTCATGATAACTTCGGGTTTGATCATTTTCGGCAAATTGCTAGTCAATTCGATTGGAATCGAGCCAATGAAAAGTGGTTTTAATTTCATGATAACTTCGGGTTTGTTCATTTTAGGCAAATTGCTAGTCTAATTCGGTTGGAATCGAGCCAATGAAAAGTGGTTTTAATTTCATGATAACTTCGGGTTTGTTCATTTTTGGCGAATTGCTAGTCTAATTCGATTAGAATCGAGCAAATGAAAAGTGTTTTTTGATTTCATGTCAACTTCAGGTTTGATCGTTTTCGGCAAATTTTGAGTCTAATTCGATTGGAATCGAGCCCATGAAAAGTGGTTTTGATTTTATGATAACTTCGTGTATGTTCGTTTTTGGCGAATTGCTAGTCTAATTCGATTAGTAACGAGCCAATGAAAAGTGGCTTTCGATTTCATGATAACATTAGGTTTGTTCATTTTCGACGAATTGCTAGTCTAATTCGATTGGAATCGAGCCAATAAGAAGTGATTTTTGATTTCATGACAACTTCGAATTTGATCGTTTTCAGCAAATTGCTAGTCTAATTCGATTGGAATCACGCCAATGAAAAGTGGTTTTCGATTTCATGATAACTTCGGGTTTGATCATTTTCGGCAAATTGCTAGTCAAATTCGATTGGAATCGAGGCAATGAAATGTGGTTTTAATGTCATGACAACTTCGGGTTTGTTCATTTTAGGCAAATTGCTAGCCTAATTCGATGGGAATCGAGCCAATGAAAAGTGATTTTTAGTTTCATGATAACTTCGATTTTGTTCATTTTTTGGCGATTTGCTAGTCTAATTCGATTGGAATCAAGCCAATGAAAAGTGGTTTCTGATTTCATGATAACTTTGGTTCGTTCGTCTTTGGCAAATTGCTAGTCTAATGCCAATAGAATCGAGCCAATGAAGAGTGGTTTTTGATTTCAGGATAACTTTGGGTTTGTTATTTTTGGTGAAATGCGAGTCTAATTCGATTGGAATCGAGCCAATGAAAAGTGGTTTTTGATTTCATGATAACTTCGAGTATGATCATTTTCAGCAAATTGCTAGTCTAATTCTATTGGAATCGAGCCAATGAAAAGTAGTTTTCGATTTCATGATAACTTCGGGTTTGATCATTTTCGACAAATTGCTAGTCTAATTCGATTGGAATCGAGCCAATGAAAAGTGGTTTTAATTTCATGATAACCTCGGGTTTGTTCATTTTAGGCTAATTGCTGTGTAATTCGATTTGAATCGAGCCAATGAAAAGTGGTTTTTGATTTCATGATAAATTCGGATTTAATCATTTTCGGCAAATTGCTAGTCTAATTCGATTGAAATCGAGCCATTGAAAAGT
>NW_019227681.1:0-4426 GCF_002742605.1 Olea europaea var. sylvestris | reverse complement strand
CGGCGCGGTTTTTGTTTCCGATCAACCAGTCAAATTTTAGCGCATTCCGATATCGTCGCGAAAAATGACAAAATAGCCCCCGGAGCGATTTTTGTTTCCGATCAACCTGTCAAATTTTAGCCAATTCCGACACAGTTGCGAAAAATGACGAAATTCTCCTTGCGCGATTTTTGTTCCTGATCAACCTGTCAAATTTGAGCCCATTCCGACACAGTCGCGAAAAATGACGAAATTGCCCCTTGCGCGATTTTTGTTTCCGATCAACCCGTCAAATTTTAGCCCATTCCTACACAGTCGCGAAAAATGACGAAATTGCCCCCGACGCGATTTTTGTTTCCGATCGACCTGTCAAATTTTAGCCCATTCCGACACAGTCGCGAAAAATGAAGAAATTGCCCCCGGCGCGGTTCTTGTTTCCGATCAACCCGTCAAATTTTAGCCCATTTCGACACAGTTGTAAAAAATGACGAAATTGCCCCCGGCGCAGTTTTTGTTCCGGATCAACCTCTCAAATTTTAGCCCATTCCGACACCGTCGCGAAAAAGGTAGAATTGCCCCCAGCGCGATTTTTGTTTTCGATCAACTTGTCAAATTTTAGCCAATTCTGACACAGTCGCGAAAAATGACAATATTGCCCCTGCCGCGGTTTTTAATTCCGACCAACCAGTCAAATTTTAGCCCATTTCGACACAGTCGAGAAAAAGGAAGAAATTACCCCTGCGTGATTTTTGTTTCCTATCAACCTGTCAAATTTTAGCCCATTCCGACACAGTCGCGAAAAATGACGAAATTGCCCCAGCGCGGTTTTTTGTTTCCGATCAACTTGTCAAATTTTAGCCCGTTCCGACACAGTCGCGAAAAATGACGTAATTGTCCTCGACGCGATTTTTGTTTCCGATCAACCAGTCAAATTTTAGCCGATTCCGACACCGTCGCGAAAAATGACGGAATTGCCCCCGGCGCGGTTTTTGTTTCCGATCAACCTATCAAATTTTAGCCCATTTCGACACAGTCGCGAAAAATGACAAAATTGCCCCCGGCGCGATTTTTCTTTCAGATCAGCAGACAAATTTTTGCCGATTCCGACACCGTCGCGAAAAATGATGAAATTGCCCACGGCGCGATTTTTGTTTTCGATCAACCTGTCAAATTTTGGCCAATTCCGACACTGTTGCGAAAAGTGGCGAAATTCGCCTGGCGCGGATTTTGTTTCCGATCAACCAGTCAAGTTTTAGCCCATTCCGACACAGTCGAGAAAAATGACAAAATTACCCTCGGCGAGATTTTTATCTTCGATCAACCTGCCAAATTTCAGCCCATTCCGACGCAGTCGAGAAAAATGACGAAATTGCCCCCGGCGCGATTTTTGTTTCCGATCAACCAGTCAAATTTTAGCCGATTCCGACACAGTCGCGAAAAATTACGAAATTGTCCCCGGCGCGATTTTTGTTTACGATCAACCTGTCAAGTTTTAGCCAATTTCGACACAGCTGCGAAAAATGACGAAATTACCCTCGGCGCGAGTTCTATTCCCAATCAACCTGTCAAGTTTGAGCCCCTTCCGACACAGACGCAAAAAATGACGAAATTGCCCCCGGCGTGGTTTTTGTTTCCGATCATCCTGTCAAATTTTAGTCCATTCCGACACAGTCGCGAAAAATGACGAAATTGTCCCTGGTGGGGTTTTTGTTTCCGATCAACCAGTCAAATTTTAGCCCATTCCGACACAGTCTAGAAAAATGAGTAAATTGCCCCCGGCACGAATTTTATTTCCGATCAACCTGTCAAATTTCAGCCCATTCCAACACAGTCGAGAAAGCTGACAAAATTGCCCCGGACGCGATTTTTTTCCGATCAACCAGTCAAATTTTAGCCCATTCCGACAACGTCGCGAAAAATGTCGAAATTGCCCCCGGTGCGATTTTTGTTTCTGATGAGCCTGTCAAATTTTAGCCAATTCCGATACAGTTGCGAGAAATGACGAAATTACCCCCGGCGCGATTTTCGTTCCCAATCAACCTGTCAAATTTGAGCCCGTTCCGACACAGTCGCTAAAAATGACGAAATTGCCCCCGGCGCAGTTTTTGTTTCCGATCAACATATCAAAATTAATCGGACACAGTCGCGAAAAATGACGAAATTGCCCCAGCGCGGTTTTTCGTTTCCGATCAACCTGTCAAATTTTAGCCAATTCCGACACAGTCGCGAAAAATGACGAAATAGCCCCTGGCGCGATTTTTGTTTCCGACCAACCTGTCAAATTTTTGCCCATTCCGACACAGTCGAGAAAAATGACGAAATTGCCCCGGTGCGATTTTTTGTTTCCGTTCAACCTGTCAAGTTTTTGCCCATTCCGACACAGTCGCAAAAAATGATGAAATTGCTCCTGGCGCGGTTTTTGTTTCCTATCAACTAGTCAAATTTTAGCCGATTCCGACACCGTCGCGAAAAATGACAAAATTGCCCCCGGCGTGATTTTCGTTTCCTATCAACCTATCAAATTTTAGCCCATTCCGACACAGTCGCGAAAAATGACGAGATTACCCCCGGCGCGGTTTTTGTTTCCGATCAACCACTCAAATTTTAGCTGATTCCGACACCTTCGCGAAAAATGATGAAATTGCCCTCGGCGCGATTTTTATTTTCGATCAACCTGTCAAATTTTAACCAATTTCGACACAGTCGCGAAAAATGGCGAAATTCAACTGCGCGCGGTTTTTGTTCCCGATCAACCTGTCAAATTTGAGCCCATTCCGACACAGTCGCGAAAAATGCCGAAATTGCCCCTGGCTCGATTTTTGTTTCCGATCAACCAGTCAAATTTTAGCCCATTCCGACACAGTCGCGAAACATGACGAAATTGCCCCCGGCGCGGTTTTTTGTTTCCTATCAACCCGTCAAATTTTAGCCCATTCCGACACAGTCGCGAAAGATGACGAAATTGCCCCTGGAGCGATTTTTTTTCCGATCAACTATTCAAATTTTAGTCCATTCCGACACCTTAACGAAACATGTCGAATTTGCCACCGGCGCGATTTTTGTTTCCGGTCAACCTGTCAAATTTTAGCCCATTCCGACACAGTCGAGAAAAATGACAAAATTGCCCCCGGCACGATTTTTATTTCCGATCAAACTGCCAAATTTCAGGCCATTTTCGACACAGTCGAGAAAAATGACGAAATTGCCCCCGGCGCGATTTTTGTTTCCGATCAACCTATCAAATTTAAGCCAATTACGACACAGTCGCGAAACATGACGGTGCGGTTTTTTGTTCACGATCAACCTGTTAAATTTGAGCCCATTCCGACACAGTAACAAAGAATGACGAAATTAACCCCGGCGCGATTTTTGTTTCCAATCAACCAGTCAAATTTTAGTCCATTCCGACACAGTCGCGAAAAATGACGAAATTGCCCCTGGTGGGGTTTTTGTTTCCGATCAAACAGTCAAATTTTAGCCCATTCCGACACAGTCTAGAAAAATGACGAAATTGCCCCCGGCACGATTTTTATTTCCGATCAACCTGTCAAATTTCAGCCCATTCCAACACAGTCGAGAAAACTGACGAAATTGCCCTCGACGCGATTTTTTTCTGATCAACCAGTCAAATTTTAGCCCATTTCGACACCGTCGTGAAAAATGTCGAAATAGCCCCCGGCGCGATTTTTGTTTTCGTTCAACCTGTGAAAGTTTAGGCAATTTCGATACAGTTGCGAAAAATGACGAAATTACCCCGGGCGCGGTTTTCGTTCCCGATCAACTTGTCAAATTTTAGCCCATTCCGACACCACTCTAAAAAATGACGAAATTGCCCCCGGCGCAATTTTTGTTTCCGATCAACCTGTCAAATTTTGTCCAATTCCGACACAATCGCGAAAAATGACGAAATTGCCCCTGGGGCGGTTTTTGTTTCCGACCAACCAGTTAAATTTTAGCCCATTCCGACACCACTGCAAAAAATGACGAAATTGCCCCCGGCGCGATTTTTGTTTCCGATCAACCTGTCAAATTTTGTCCCATTCCGACACAGTCGCGAAAAATGACGAAATTGCCCCCGGCGCGATTTTTATTTCCAATCAACTTGCCAAATTTCAGCCCATTCCGACACAGTCGCGAAAAATGACGAAATTGCCCCTGGCGCGATTTTTATTTCCGATCAACCTGCCAAATTTCAGCCCATTCCGACACAGTCGCGAAAAATGACGAAATTGGCCCCGGCGCGATTTTTTTTCCGATCAACCAGTCAAGTTTTTGCCCATTCCGACACAGTCGCGAAAAATGACGAAATTGCCCCCGGCGCGATTTTTATTTCCGATCAACCTGCCAAATTTCAACCCATTCCAACACCGTAGCGAAAAATGACGAAATTGCACCCGGCGCGATTTTTGTTTCCGATCAACCTATCAAATTTTAGCCCATTCCGACA
>NW_019227680.1:0-4427 GCF_002742605.1 Olea europaea var. sylvestris | reverse complement strand
CGCCCCGGGGGCAATTTCGTCATTTTTCTCGACTGTCGGAATGTGCTCAACTTTGACAGGTTGATCGGGAACAAAAATCGCGCCGGGGGCAATTTTGTCATTTTTCGCGACGATGTCGGAACGGGCTAAAATTTGATTGGTTTATCGGAAACAAAAATCGCGCCGGGGGCAATTTCCTCATTTTTCACGACTGTGTCGGAATGGGCTAAAATTTGACAGGTTGATCGGAAACAAAAATCGCGTCGGGGGCAATTTCGTCATTTTTCGCGACTGTGTCGGAATGGGCTGAAATTTGGCATTTTGATCGGAAATAAAAATCACGCCGAGGGCAATTTCCTCCTTTTTCTCGGCTGTGTCGGAATGGGCTCAAATTTGACAGGATGATCAGGAACAAAAATCGCGTCAAGGGTAATTTCGTCATTTTTTGCAACTGTGTCGGAATTGGCTAAAATTTGACTGGTTTATAGGAAACAAAAATCGCGCCGGGGGCAATTTTGTCATTTTTCGCGACGATGTCGAAATGGGCTAAAATTTGATTGGTTGATCGGAAACAAAATCCGCGCCGAGGGCAATTTCCTCATTTTTCGCGACTGTATCGGAGAGGGCTAAAATTTGACAAGTTGATCGGAAACAAAAATCGCGTCGGGGGCAATTTCGTCGTTTTTCTCGACCGAGTTGGAATGGGCTCAAATTTGACTGGTTGATCGGGAACAAAATTCGCGCTGGGAGAATTTCGTCATTTTTCGCAACTGTGTCGGAATTGGCTAAAATTTGACAGGTTGATAGAAAACAAAAATCGCGATGGGGGCAATTTCGACATTTTACGCGACGGTGTCGGAATGAGCTAAAATTTGAGAGGTTGATCCGGAACAAAAATCGCGCTGGGCGTAATTTCGTCATTTTTCGCAACTGCGTCGAAATGGGCTAAAATTTGACAGGTTGATCGGAAACAAAAATCGCGACGGGGGCAATTTCTTCATTTTTCGAAACTGTGTCGGAATGGGCTAAATCTGGACAGGTTGATAGGAAACAAAAAATCGCGTCGGGGGCAATTTCGTCATTTTTCGTAACTGTGTCGGAATGGGCTAAAATTTGACAAGTTGATCGGAAAGAAAAAACCGCGCCGGGGGCAATTTCGTCATTTTTCGCGACTGTGTAGGAATGGGCTAAAATTTGACAGGTTGATCGGAAACAAAAATCGCGCCGGGGGCAATTTCGTCATTTTTCGTGACTGTGTCGGAATGGGCTCAAATTTGACAGGTTGATCAGGAACAAAAACCGCACCAGGGGTAATTTTGTCATTTTTCGCAAATGTGTCGGAATTGGCTAAATTTTGACAGGTTGATCGGAAACAAAAATCGCGCCGGGGATAATTTCATCATTTATCGCGACTGTGTAGGAATGGGCTAAAATTTGACAGTTTGATCGGAAACAAAAATTGCGTCGGGGGCAATTTCGTCATTTTTCTTGACTTAGTCGGAATGGGCTCAAATTTGACAGGTTGATCGGGAACAAAATTCGCGCTGGGAGAATTTCGTCATTTTTCGCAACTGCGTCAGAATTGGCTAAAATTTGACAGGTTGATCGAAAACAAAAATCGCGCCGGGGGCAATTTCGACATTTTTCTCAACGGTGTCAGAATGGGCTAAAATTTGAGAGGTCGATCCGGAACAAAAACCGCGCTGGGGGTAATTTCGTCATTTTTCGCGACTGTGTCGGAATGGGCTAAAATTTGACAGATTGATCGGAAACAAAAATCGTGACGGGGGCAATTTCGTAATTTTTCGCGACGGTGTCGGAATGGGCTAAAATTTGACAGATTGATCGGAAACAAAAATCGTGACGGGGGCAATTTCGTAATTTTTCGCGACGGTGTCGGAATGGGCTAAAATTTGACAGATTGATCGGAAACAAAAATCGTGACGGGGGCAATTTCGTAATTTTTCGCGACGGTGTCGGAAT
Source organism: Olea europaea var. sylvestris (assembly GCF_002742605.1). Lineage (NCBI taxonomy): Eukaryota > Viridiplantae > Streptophyta > Magnoliopsida > Lamiales > Oleaceae > Olea > Olea europaea. The sequence continues at coordinate 2,465 of NW_019227680.1, read as the reverse complement.
GGGCTAAAATTTGACAGATTGATCGGAAACAAAAATCGTGACGGGGGCAATTTCGTAATTTTTCGCGACGGTGTCGGAATGGGCTAAAATTTGACAGATTGATCGGAAACAAAAATCGTGACGGGGGCAATTTCGTAATTTTTCGCGACGGTGTCGGAATGGGCTAAAATTTGACAGGTTGATCGGAAACAAAAATCGCGTCGGGGGCAATTTCGTCATTTTTCGCGACTGTGTCGGAATGGGCTAAAATTTGACAAGTTGATAGGAAAGAAAAAATCGCGCCGGGGGCAATTTCGTCATTTTTCGTGACTGTGTCGGAAAGGGGTAAAATTTCACGGGTTGATCGGAAACAAAAATCGCGTCGGGGGCAATTTCGTCATCTTTCTCGACTGTGTCGAAATCGGCTCAAATTTGACAGGTTGATCCGGAACAAAAATCCTGTCGGGGGAATTTCGTCATTTTTCACGTCTGGGGCAATTTCTTCATTTTTCGCGACTTTATCGGAATGGGCTCAAATTTGACAGGTTGATCAGGAACAAAAACCGCGCCGGGGGTAATTTCGTCATTTTTCGCGACTGTGTCGGAATGGGCTCAAATTTGACAGGTTGATCAGGAACAAAAATCACGCCGGGGGTAATTTCGTTATTTTTCGCAAATGTGACGGAATTGGCTAAAATTTGACAGGTTGATCGGAAACAAAAATTGTCCCGGGGGCTATTTTGTCATTTTTGGCGACGATGTCGGAATGGGCTAAAATTTGATTGGTTGATCGGAAACAAAAATCGCGCCGGGGACAATTTCGTCATTTTTCGCGACTGTGTCGGAATGGGCTTAAATTTGACAGGTTGACGGAAACAAAAATCGCCTCGGGGGCAATTTCGTCTTTTTTCTCGACCGTGTCGGAATGGGCTCAAATTTGATAGGTTGATCGTGAACAAAAATCGTCCCGGGAGTATTTCGTCATTTTTCACAACCGTGTCGGAATTGGCTAAAATTTGACAGCTTGATCGAAAAAAAATCGTGCCGGGGGCAATTTCGTCATTTTTCGCGACTGTGTCGGAATGGGCTCAAATTTGACTGGTTGATAGGAAACAAAAATCGCGCCGAGGGCAATTTTGTCATTTTTCGGGACGGCGTCGGAATGGGTTAAAATTTCACCAGTTGATCAGAGACAAAAACCGCGCCGAAGGCAATTTCGTCATTTTACGCAACAGTGTCGGAATTGGCTAAAATTTGACAGGTTGATCGGAAACAAAAATCGCGCCGGGGGCTATTTTGTCATTTTTCGCGACGATGTCGGAATGGGCTAAAATTTGACTGGTTGATCGGAAACAAAAACCGCGTTGGGGAGAATTTCGTCATTTTTCGCGACTGTGTCGGAATTGGCTAAAATTTGACACGTTGATCGGAAACAAAAATCGCGTCGGGGGCAATTTCGTCATTTTTCGCGATTGTGTCGGAATGGGCTGAAATTTGGCAGTATGATCGGAAATAAAAATCACGTCGAGGGCAATTTCCTCCTTTTTCTCGAGTGTGTCGGAATGGGCTGAAATTTGGCAGGTTGATCGGAAATAAAAGTCGTGCCGGGGGCAATTTCGTCATTTTTCGCGACAGTGTCGGAATGGGCTGAAATTTGGCAGTATGATCGGAAATAAAAATCACGCCGAGGGCAATTTCCTCCTTTTTCTCGTGTGTGTCGGAATGGGCTGAAATTTGTCAGGTTGATCGGAAATAAAAGTCGTGCCGGGGGCAATTTCGTCATTTTTCGCGACTGTGTCGGAATGAGCTCAAATTTGACAGGTTGATCAGGAACAAAAACCGCTCCGGGGATAATTACATCATTTTTCGCAACTGTGTCAGAATTTGCTAAAATTTGACAGTTTGATCGGAAACAAAAATCGTGCCGCAGGCAATTTTGTCATTTTTCGCGACGATGTCGAAATGGGCTAAAATTTGACTGGTTGATCGGAAACAAAAATCGCGCCGGGGACAATTTCATCATTTTTCGCGACTGTGTCGAAATTGGCTAAAATTTGACAGGTTGATCGGAAACATAAATCGCGTCGGGGGCAATTTCGTCATTTTTCGGGACAGTATCTGAATGGGCTAAAATTTGACAGGTTGATCGGAAACAAAAATAGCTCTGGGGGCAATTTCGTCATTTTTCGAGACTGTGTCGGAATGGGCTCAAATTTGACAGGTTGATCAGGAACAAAAATCGCGCCGGGGGTAATTTCTTCATTTTTTGCAACTGTGTCGGAATTGGCTAAAATTTGACTGGTTGATCGGAAACGAAAATCGCGCCGGGGGCAATTTTGTCATTTTTCGCGACGATGTCGGAATGAGCTAAAATTTGACAGGTAGATCGGAAACAAAAATCGCGTCGGGGACAATTTCCTCATTTTTCTCGACTGTGTTGAAATGGGCTAAAATTTGACTGGTTGATCGGAAATAAAAATCGCAGC
>NW_019227679.1:0-4427 GCF_002742605.1 Olea europaea var. sylvestris | reverse complement strand
ACGGTGTCCGTTTTGGGCCCATAAGTACTTTTTGGAAATGTAGTGATCGTTTTGGATTGAACTCACAATTTCGTCGTGACGTAAGAGGGATTTTAGCCATTTTTCAAAAGAATGCGCACTTGTATATTTGGAACGCTTGGATTGTCAGCGTACGAAGAATTGAGCGTAACTTTTGCACACAGTTTCCGTTTTGGGCCCATAAGTACTTTATGGAAATGTAGCGACCGTTTTGGATTGAACTCACCATTTTTGTCATGACGTACGAGGGATTTCAGCCATTTTTCAAAAGAATGAGCACTTGTATATTTGGAAGGCTTGGATTGTCGGCGTACGAAGAATTGAGCATAACTTTTGCACACGGTGTCCGTTTTGGGCCCATAAGAACTTTTTGGAAATGTAGCGACCGTTTTGGATTGAACTCACCATTTTATCATGACATATGAGGGATTTCGGCCATTTTTCGAAAGAATGAGCAACTGCATATTTGGAACGGTTGGATTGTCGCCGTACGAAGAATTGAGCGTAACTTTTGCAAACGGCGTCCGTTTTGGGCCCATAAGTACTTTTTGGAAATGTAGCGACCGTTTTGGATTGAACTCACCATTTCGTCGTGACGTAAGAGGGATTTCGGCTATTTTTCGAAAGAATGCGCACTTGCATATTTGGAACGCTTGGATTGTCGCCGTACGAAGAATTGAGCGTCACTTTTGCAAACGGCGTCTGTTTTGGGACCATAAGTACTTTTTTGAAATGTAGCGACCGTTTTGGATTGAACTCACCACTTAGTCATGACGTACGAGGGATTTTGGCCATTTTTCAAAAGAATGAGCGCTTGTACATTTAGAATGCTTGGAGAGTCGACGGATGAAGAATTGAGCGTAACTTTTGCACACAGTGTCCGTTTTGGGCCCATAAGTACTTTTTGGAAATGTAGCGACCGTTTTGGATTGAACTCACCATTTCGTCGTGACGTACGAGGGATTTCGGCCATTTTTCAAAAGAATGAGCACTTGTATATTTGGAACGCTTGGATTGTCGGCGTACGAAGAATTTAGCGCAACTTTTGCACACGTGTCCGTTTTAGGCCCATAAAAACTTTTTGGAAATGTAGCGACCGTTTTGGATTGAACTCACCACTTCGTCGTGATGTACGAGGGATTTTGCCCATTTTTTGAAAGAATGATCGCTTGCATATTTAGAACGCTTGGAGAGTCGGCGGACGAAGAATTGATCGTAACTTTTGCACACGGTGTCCGTTTTGGGCCCATAAGAACTTTTTGGAAATGTAGCGACCGTTTTGGATTGAACTCATCACTTCGTCGTGACGTACGAGGGATTTCGATCATTTTTAGAAAGAATGAGCACTTGCATAATTGGATCGCTTAGATTGTCGACGTACGAAGAATTGAGAGTAACTTTTGCACACGGTATCCGTTTTGGGCCCATAAGTACTTTTTGGAAATGGAGCGACCGTTTTGAATTGAAGTCACCACTTCGTCGTGACGTATGAGGGATTTCAGCCATTTTTCGAAAGAATGCCCACTTGCATATTTGGAACGCTTGGATTGTCGGCGTACGAAAAATTGAGCGTAACTTTTGCACACGGTGTCCGTTTTGGGCCCATAAGTACTTTTTGGAAATGTAGCGACCGTTTCGGATTGAACTCACAACTTCGTCATGACGTACGAGTGATTTTGGCCATTATTTGAAGGAATGAGCGCATGTATATTTAGAACGCTTGGAGAGTCTACGGACAAAGAATTGAGCGTCACTTTTGCACACGGTGTCCGTTTTGGGTCCATAAGTACTTTTTGGAAATGTAGCGATCGTTTTGGATTGAACTCACCATTTCATCATGACGTAAGAGGGATTTCGGCCATTTTTCGAAAGAATGCGCACTTGCATATTTGGAACGCTTGGATTGTCGGCGTATGAAGAATTGAGCGTAACATTTGCACACGTGTCTGTTTTGGGCCCATAAGTACTTTTTGGAAATGAAACGACCATTTTGGATTGAGCTCACCACTTCGCCGTGACGTACGAGTGATTTTGGCCATTTTTCGAAGGAATGAGCGCTTGTATATTTTGAACGCTTGGAGAGTCGACGGATGAAGAATTGAGCGTAACTTTTGAACACGGTGTCCGTTTTGGGACCATAAGTACTTTTTGGAAATGTAGCGATCGTTTTAGATTGAACACATAACTTCATTGTGATGTACGAGGGATTTTGGCCATTTTTCAAAGGAATGAGCAGTTGCATATTTAGAACGCTTGGAGAGTCGGTGGACGAAGAATTGAGAGTAACTTTTGCACACGGTGTCCGTTTTGGGCCCACAAGAACTTTTTGGAAATGTGGCGACCGTTTTGGATTGAACTCACCATTTCGTTGTGACGTATTAGGGATTTCGGCCATTTTTCGAAAGAATGAGCACCTGCATATTTGGAACGGTTGGATTGTCGTCGTACGAAGAATTGGGCGTAACTTTTGCAAACGACGTCCGTTTTGGGCCCATAAGTACTTTTTGGAAATGTAGCGATCGTTTTGGATTGAACTCACCACTTCGTCGTGACGTACGAGAGATTTTGGCGATTTTTCAAAGAAATGAGCACTTGGATATTTAGAACGCTTGGAGTGTCGGCGGACGAAGAATTGAGCGTAACTTTTGCACACGGTGTCCATTTTGGGCCCATAAGTACTTTTTGGAAATGTAGCGATCGTTTTGGATTGAACTCACCACTTCGTCGTGACGTACGAGAGATTTTGGCGATTTTTCAAAGAAATGAGCACTTGGATATTTAGAACGCTTGGAGTGTCGGCGGACGAATAATTGATTGTATCTTTTGCACACGGTGTCCGTTTTGGGCCCATAAGTACTTTTTGGAAATGTAGCGACCGTTTCGGATTGAACTCACAACTTCATCATGACGTACGAGTGATTTTGACCATTATTTGAAGGAATGAGCGCATGTATATTTAGAACGCTTGGAGATTCGACGGACGAAGAATTGAGCGTAACTTTTGCACACGGTGTCCGTTTTGGCCCCTATAATACTTTTTGGAAATGTAGCGACCGTTTTGGATTGAACTCACCATTTCGTCGTGACGTAAGATGGATTTTGGCTATTTTTCGAAAGAATGCGCACTTGCATATTTGGAACGCTTGGATTGTCGGCGTACGAAGAATTGAGCGTCACTTTTGCAAACGGCGTCTGTTTTGGGGCTATAAGTACTTTTTGGAAATGTAGCGACCATTTTGGATTGAAGTCACCACTTCATCATGACATACGAGGGATTTTGGCCATTTTTCGAAAGAATGAGTGCTTGTACATTTAGAACGCTTGGAGATTCAGCGTACGAAGAATTGAGCGTAACTTTTGCACATGGTGTCCGTTTTGGGCCCATCAGAACTTTTTGGAAATGTAGCGACCGTTTTGGATTGAACTCACCACTTCGTCATGACGTACGAGGGATTTCGGCCATTTTCGAAAGAATGAGCGCTTGTACATTTAGAACGCTTGGAGTGTCGACGGACGAAGAATTGAGAGTAACTTTTGCACACGGTGTCCGTTTTGGGCCCATAAGTATTTTTTGGAAATGTAGTGACCGTTTTGGATTGAAATCACAATTTCGTCGTGACGTAAGAGGGATTTTAGCGATTTTTCAAAAGAATGCGCACTGCATGTTTGGAATGCTTGGATTGTCGCCGTACGAAGAATTAAGCGTCACTTTTGCAAACGGCGTCTGTTTTGGGCCCATAAGTACTTTTTGGAAATGTAGCGATCGTTTTTGATGGAACTCACCATTTTTGTCATGACGCACGAGGGATTTCGGCAATTTTTCAAAACAATGAGCACTTGTATATTTGGAACGCTTGGATTGTCGGCGTACGAAGAATTGAGCGTAACTTTTGCACACGGTGTCCGTTTTGGACCCATAAGATCTTTTTGGAAATGTAGCAACCGTTTTGGATTGAACTCACCACTTCGTCGTGACGTATGAGGGATTTTGGCCATTTTCGAAAGAATGAGCGCTTGTACATTTAGAACGCTTGGAGAGTCGACGGACGAAGAATTGATCGTAACTTTTGCACACGGTGTCCGTTTTGGCCCCATAAGTACTTTTTGGAAATGTAGCGACCGTTTTGGATTGAACTCACCATTTCGTCGTGACGTAAGATGGATTTTGGCTATTTTTCGAAAGAATGCGCACTTGGATTGAACTCACCGTTTTGTCGTGACGTAAGAGGGATTTCGGCTATTTTTCAAAAGAATGAGCACTTGCATGTTTGGAACGCTTGGATTGTCGCCGTACGAAGAATTAAGCGTCACTTTTGCAAACGACGGCTGTTTTGGGCCCATAAGTACTTTTTGGAAATGTAGCGACCGTTTTGGATTGAACTCACCACTTCGTCATGACGTACGAGGGA
>NW_019227678.1:0-4428 GCF_002742605.1 Olea europaea var. sylvestris | reverse complement strand
GAGTACAGTTATTTTGGAGTATTAAAATTAAATGCTGCCTCATTAAAACCTTGCTAGGAAAACCCAATGGGATAAAACCTAAGCGAAGGAAAAAGAGTACAACTACTCCCCCTGATGTTGATCACTGAAAATCTTTGAGTCAACGCATTCCAATCTCATAAACTAATTTCTTGAATGTAGATGTTGACAGCACTTTTGTGAATAGATCAGCCACATTGTCACTTGAGCGAATTTGTTAAATATCAATGTCACCATTCTTCTGAAGTTCATGTGTATGAAAGAATTTTGGAGAAATATGCTTCGTTATGTCGCCTTTGATATAGCCTCCCTTGAGTTGTGCGATACAAGCTGCATTATTTTCAAACAAAATTGTTGGACTATCTTTTGTTGAAGTCAATCCACATGATGATTGGATATGATGGGTCATATTCCTCAACCATACACATTCTCACCCTACTTCATGGATTGCAATAATCTCAAAATGATTTGAGGATGTTGCTGTCAAGAATTGCTTCACAAATCTCCATGATATAGTTGTTCCTCCACGTGTAAACACATATCTTGTTTGTGATTTAGCTTTATGTGAATCGGAGAGATAACCTGCATCTGCATATCCCACTAAAGCAGATCCTGACTTTTGAGAATAAAACAGTCCCATAACAATAGTACCTTTTAGGTAATGAAAAATATGTTTAACACTATTCCAATGCCTTTGAGTTGGTGTAGAGTTATATGTTGCAAGGAGATTTACAGAAAAAGCTATGTCAGGTCGAGTGATATTTGCAAGATAAGTTAATGCTCCAATTGCACTAAGGTATGGTACTTCAGGACCAAGAATCTTTTCTCCATCTTCAAGTGGACGAAATGGATCTTTTTTCACATCAAGTGATCGAACAACCATAGGTGTTGGCAATGGATATGCATTATCCATATAAAAGCATTTCAAGACTTTTTCTATATAAGTAGATTGATGAACAAATAATCCCTCTGGAAAATGTTCAATTTGTAATCCAAAACAAAATTTGGTTTTCCCCAAATCTTTCATCTCAAATTCATTTTTCAAATAATCTGCAATTTTGTTGAGCTCTTCAGGAGTTCCAATTAAATTTAAATCATCAACATAAACTACCACAATTGCAAATTCAATATTTGTTTTCTTTATAAAAACACATGGGCAGATATTGTCATTTTTATAACCCTCTTTCAAAAAATATTAGCTAAGGCGATTATACCACGTGCGTCCGGATTTTTTCAATCCATATAATGATTTTTGAAATTTAATTGATAATATAGTTCTCGGACATGTATCATTTATTTCTGGTACCATAAATCCTTCAGAGACTTTCATATATATGTCACTGTCAAGTGAACCATATAGGTAGTCAGTTACTACATCCATAAGGCGCATATCGAGCCCTTATGACACGGTCAAACTAATTAAGAACCTAAAAGTGATGGTATCCATTACAGGAGAATATGTTTCCTCATAATCAATTCCCGATCTTTGGGAGAAACCTTAAGCCACTAGTCGGGTTTTGTATCTTGTAATTTCATTATTTTCATTTCTCTTTCATACAAAAACCCATTTGTATCCAACAGGGATTACATTTTCAGGTGTTCGAACTACCAGTCCAAACACTTTTCATTTCTCCAAAGAATTCAATTCTGCCTGTATGGCTTCTTTCCATTTTGACCAATCATTTCTATTTCCACAGTCATTAACAGACTGTGATTCAGGATCCTCATTTTGCATAATATCAAGAGTCATGTTAAAGTCGAAAATATTGTCTATAACAATATTATTCCGTTCCCATAATTTATGAGATATCATATAATTATTGAGATCTCATTATTTTCGGACACATCTGGTTTTTCAGGAACCGTACATTCAATATTTAGTTGATCAATCTTTTCTAATGTGATTTCTTCTGAAGTTTTTGGTTGGTTTTTCTCCTGTACTCTTCTTTTTCGAGGTACAGAATCTTTTGAACCAATTGGTCAACCACGCGTCTGGCGTATTTGAGATTCATTTGCCACATCAGATTGTCCTACAGGGACATTAATTTTTGCTGGAATATTTTCTGCTGGAATATATGACTTTGTTACTTTTCTCGTGTCAACAAACACATCAGGTAGTTGAATTGCAACTCATTGCAAATGAACGATTTTTTCAACCTCTTGTTTACATTGATTGCTGCGGGGATCAAAGTGAAATTGAGCTGTCTCATTCCAAGAAATTCTATCTTGTTTTTCAAGATGTAGCTTTTCTCCTCCCAAAGTTAGGAAAGTCATTTAATCAAAATCACAATCTACAAAACGTGCAGTAAATAAGTCACCCGTTAAAGGTTTAAGATATCTAATAATAAATGGTGAATCAAAACCCACATAAATCTCAAGTCTTCGTTGGGGACCCATTTTAGTACGTTGTGGGGGTGAAATAGGAACTTGGACAGCACAATCAAAAACCCATAGGTGAGAAATATCAGGTTCATGACCAAATGCAAGTTGCAAAGGTGAATATTGATGATAGGCAGTTGGTCTTATACGAACCAATGATGCAGCATGTAATATGGCATGATCCCAAACAGAAGTTGGGAGTTTTGTTTTCACAAGTAATGGTCTAGCAATAAGTTGTAGTCGTTTAATAAACGATTCCGCTAAATTATTTTGTATATGAACATGTGCAACTGAATGTTCAATTTCAATCCCATTTGACATACAATAATCATCAAATGCTTGTGATCTAAATTCACCAGCATTGTCAAGACGAATAGTCTTGATTGAGTAATCGGGGAATTGTGCTCACAATTTTATGATTTGAGCAAGTAGTCTAGTAAATGCTACATTCCTAGTTGAAAGTAGGCAAACATGTGACCATCTTGTAGAAAAATCAATTAATACCATAGAAAAATGAAATGGTCCACATGGTGGGTGTATTGGCCCACATATATCTCCATGTATTCTTTTCAAGAAAGTTGGAGATTCAATATTGACCTTTGTAGTTGAAGGTCTAATGACTAACTTGCCTTGCGAATAAACTACACATGGATAATCATTAGATAAAAGAATCTTCTGGTTCTTTAAAGGATTTCCATGTGAGTTTTTTATTATTCGACGCATCATTATGGCTCTTGGATGTCCAAGTTGATCATGCCAAAGTATAAAACTTTTTGAATCAACGAACTTCTGGTTCGTAACATTATTTGATTCGACCATTTTTATAAATATAAAATACATGCCAGACGGGAGTGCATGAAATTTTTATTTTATCTGCTTCTTGCCAGATACAAAAGAAGTGATGGAAAGATATTTAACATTATTTTCTAGCATCGTCTCAATGTGATATTCATTACAGTGAATATCTTTAAAACTAAGCAAATTTCTTCTGGATTTACTAGAATAAAGTGCATCGTCAATATATAATTTTCTATTATTTGGTAAAACAATACAAGCTCTTTTGGAGCCTTCAACAATATTCGACGCACCCGATATCGTGTTAACATTATTTTCAGTTAATATTAAGTCCAAAAAGTATTTTTTGTCTTCAAGAATAGTATGTGCAGTTGCACTATCAATTAAGCAGCTGTCTTGACTATCCATCATGAATCTTCTAAGAGTTTCGTGCTGATAACGTGTTCTAAAATGAGAGGAAAAGAGAATAGAGAAAATTCAAATAGAATAGAGAAAACTCCATAAACTTTTTGTGTGTATTATTGAAAACCAAAACCCTATATTTATAGGTAAGAATCAGGGCAATAGTAATAATTTCTAGGGCTACAAGGGTACAAATATCATTCACCAATAAACTTTAATGGACTTTTCATTTACAACAGTTAGAACATAAATTCTAAATTGTTAATTGGTTATCACATTAGTTTAAATTGAAGCTAGATTTATGATAAAAATTGATAGTAGTTATGGTATAGTACTCGAACTTATTCATTACTTGTCAAGGTATGTACACTTGAGGAATAAGCGAACAACAGTCTCAATTGGTTACAAAACCGGCCATAAAACAAAGCAATTAGGGTCGGTAAATCAATTTCACAAATGAATGGATTGTATCGACTTGGAGAATGGAAACAAATCAATTAGAGCCAGAGTGCCTGCATGCCATGTAGGGCCAACTTTGAAAATTGGGCTATGTCGGAGACGGCCTTCTACAGCAGGAGAACCAGCTTGGGCCATCCCATAGGGCATGCAAGATTCAGGGGAGCACAGGCCAGGTCAGCCCATAGCCACCCCCTTGATAACTCTAAATTGGCTATAGCATCAATCATTCAACAAATCTTGAAGAATAGAGAGATGGGGAAAAAAGGGCAGCGGTAGAATGTTCAAAAATCATTTTTTTCCCCTCTATTTTGTTTTATTTCAAAGAGAAGGAGATATATTTGTCTTTTAATCTTCAGAATGTAACCTAATTGGTTC
>NW_019227677.1:0-4428 GCF_002742605.1 Olea europaea var. sylvestris | reverse complement strand
GTGGCTCAAACATGGGCTATATAAGTTAAAAAGTTTATCTATTGTCGACAATAAAAATGGCTCCCGACGGATCCAGCTAGGGCGGCTGCATCCGCCCCTGATCTTATTGTCAACATGATGATTTTATGTGAAGCAGACTTCGCGTGAGATAACTTCAAAATTGAAAGAAATCACGTATGATAAGAATTTGTGGATAATTCTGTTTTGTGCAGCAAATTAAAAAAATGCTTCACTTCTCTTAAGTTTTCTTGAGTCCTAAAATAACACAGAAGTTCACAACTCATATCAATAGTATTTAATAGCAAAAAACTGCCTTATATATGTGTGGGAACAAAGCAGTTAATATCACAATCATGAATATAGTTATTGTAAGTATTATGCCCTAGGTCCAATCAACTTTGGACATAAATATTTTTATATATATAATTAATGCAATTAAATGGCAGATCTATTATTTAATTAATGACAATTAAATAAATAATAGAATCCGTAGATTCAAATCTTTGTAATTTGTTAATTACAAGGAGTTGTGATTGTGAGATACAAATTACATCTGATTGAATCTTAAATCATCCGTAGTCGTAAGTAATAACGAGATACGGATATCGTTATTACGGATAAACCATCACGTGTGGCATTTCTTACTTGTGAAGTAAGTAGCTGATCTCACGAGCTAAAGTGTGGAGACATTTAAATGGACACGTAGATGTTTTGTTATAGAACAAAATATTGGAGGCTTGTCGAGAGATTCCACATGGATAACTATCTGAGTGTCAGTGGTTAATCTCTAACGTTCGGTAGTGGAATTGGTCCTTTGACTTGAGGTCGTCATGGTATCTTATATGAGGACAGTCATACTTTGGCGGTGTTGGATGTTGCTCTGAAAAGGGCCGCTAATACGACATCGTTCGGGTACGTCAAGAATCGTATGAAGGTTGTGATTGATCAATAAAGGATTCGTCACTCTTAGATAGTAATAGATTATGATCTGCGTTTCATTCAATTAAGTCGATAACGAAATCCTTGGCCAAGGTGTAGTCATAAGTCGAAAATAAGTTTTTGACTTATATTGACTTAATAGTGGAGTGAAAAATATGATCGAGATTGACACAATTCCATATCTCGTAATTGATCGGATCATATTGATAAAGGGATTATAGTTTCACGGTAAACGAACGAATTTGGTTTTGTCATACCACCTGACATTTCCCGTCACATGTATTGTTCTGACACATTGCTAGATGTCAATCAGGGACGGCGAGTGTGAATTGACGATAAATTAAAAGAGTGTTTTAATTTATCAATTTTGATTAGATCAAAATAATATTTCACGTCGTTAGATATCGTGGTCGGGAACCTAATAGGTCGCACACAAAAGAGAATTGAAAGATTGCAAATTGCCAATTGGTTAATTTAATAATCGTTGGATAAATTAATTAATTGGATTTGTTATTTATATTCCCGAATTAATTAATTGGATTAATTAATTCACGGGCCGAGTTTAATTAATTGGATTAATTAAATATTGGACCGGACCGGACCCAGCCCGTTTGGGTTTATATAAATACATGGTTAGGATTTGAGGTCCATATGATTTTCATTACTCTTGCTGGCACAAGAGAAAACCCTAGAAGCTGCAACCTTATTCTCTATGTGGATCACCGTTGGAGGCTAGACAATTGGACAGCTGTGGTGGCAAATCCAGGTTGATGGAACTGAAAGAAAAGCAAAGAAGTTTGCAGATCTGGAAAATGTACAATCTTATCACAATTTTTATCTAAACACAAAGGCGATTCTTGGTGGGAATTCAAAATTATTTTAAATTCCGCTGTGCATGTATAAGTAAATTCCCAACAGTGGTATCAGAGCCTACTTTGTGTTTGTTAGAAATTGTTTAACATATTTGTGCGATCAATAGTTGATTGTTATGTTTTTTTTTCCTTGTTTATAGCGATTAAATGAAAATTCGATTTTCATAAATTTGAAATCTGATTTCGAAAATTTAAAAAAAAAAGAAAAGAAAAAGAAAAGCGGATTGGAAGGTGGGATCGCAGCGGCGAACTGCCGCCATAGCGGCAGTTCGCCTCTGCCTGTGGCTGCTGCCAGCATCAGGTCGCTACTGGCAGCGGGGGCAGGCGCCTGCTACTTCATACAGCAGCGTGAAAACACTGCTGTGTGTTAGCAGCGTTTTCACGCTGCGGTGGCGGCAGGAGCCGCTGGGAATGGCGCCGCCTGGCGATGCTGGCGCCATCAACACCAAGAAGACAACAACAAAAAAAAAATCGTTTTTTTAGGGTTTTCAGAAAATCGGGTGACAGATTTGGAGGCGGGGGCCTCAGTTGCAATTTTTGAAATTGCAGGCCCCCACTTGCAATATTATGAAAGGGGTCAAGTTGTAATTTTGAAGAAGGACTGCTGTGCAATTTTGTAATCTCGAGGGCCCTGTTGATAATTTGCCAAGGGGTCAATTTGCAATATTTTAAAAGGGGATTTGTTCTGCAATTTTAAATTTTGGAAGGGTCCGATGTTAATTTCAAACTTGGGTCAATTTGCAAGTTTTCAAAATGGTTTTGAATTTCAATTTTGAAATGGTTTTAAAATTAATTTTAATTGGGTTCGACCCATAATTTTGATTTTGACCCAAATTAAATATTTTTTAAAAATTGACGACATTTTTATATTTTTGTTAAAATTGAATTTTGACTTAAATATTAAATTTTAACCCTAAATTGAATTCTATTTTATTTAGGAGTTTTATCTTAAATTAAAATCTTAATTCAATTTAAGTTAGAATTTGATTCTAATTTAGTGTTTAATTAAAATTTGATTTTAATTAAATTATTCACCCAAAGATATTTTAGATATTAGAATTAGATTCTAATTTGACGTTTAATTAAAATTTGATTTTAATTAAATTGCCTCGCCCTAAATTTCTTCTTGGAAGTAGAGTTGGACTCTAATTTGGTATTTAATTAAAATTTTTATTTTAATTAAATTAATTCGCCCTTAAATATTGGAATTGGAGTTAGACTCTAGTTTTGTTATTTAATTAAAATTTGATTTTAATTAAATTCCACCACCTTAAATTGTGAAATTAGAGTTTGACTCTAATTTGACTTTTATTTAAAATTTGATTTTAATTAAATAATCCCGTCATATAATTGTTGAATTAGAGTTGGACTCTAATTAGTTATTTAATTAAAATTTGATTTTAATTAAATATTCCCACTAATTAAATAATCGATTAATATGATTAATTAATTATTTAATTATTCCGATCCATTTGTCTAAAAGAGTTTAAACGACTTAATTGCTAGAAACTTGAAACTTATTTGCATATACTATTAGATATTATATAAGTATACATTTATGTGATGAATGTATTATTAGTGGACGATTATAGACTCGACCATATGGATGTGTTGAATGGTTAATTTTTATTTTTGTCGTTTTATGGGTCTGCGAACTCTTAATTGTTTTGGGCCTGCGAGCCCGTTATTATTGTTATTATTTTGGACCTGCGAGTCTATTATTATTATTGTTACTATGGGCCTGCGAGTCCAATTTCATTTAGGCCTGCGTGCCAACTAGTATAGGATACATGTTGGAATTGGACTAATTGAAGAGACAAGAAGAGGTGGAGACCATGGAGATGGTGCATTGACACTGTTCAATGCCATACCCCCTAGGAATTGACCAACTAGTCTTCTTTATGGCTCGAGAAAACTAGATAGTAAAAGTCCATTATCGTTCACACTATTATATTATGTTATATATATATTTATTTGCATAGTAGATGTATAATAATAATATATATATGATTGTATTGTTGTTGATGAGACTCATGAATGCAAAATCCCTCCATAAAATATAAAGTCACATTTGTAATCGTCTTCCATCATTATAGTGAAAAATCATAGTCCCAAATCGTCTCAACTTGTTGAGTACACTCAAAGCTGGTCCATTAGGGATATGTTTGACACTATGAAATATTTGATATTTCTGAATGATGGGTTTGACTTAACTAAAATTTATCTTTTGTTGAGTACACTCAAAGAGATAAATTTTAGATGCATGTTAAGCTAACACATAAGATGTGTGAAAACAAAGAGTTGTCAGCTTAATGATTTGGGAGTTGTATAGAGATACAATTGATAATAGTATCTACCCAACTATTATATTAGAGCTTGTTGAGTACACTCAAGGTCTTAATATAATATATGGGATCCCAGCCCACTGGGAGTCAAGCATGGACTCCATAAATTTATGTGAGAGGGTCATAAATTTTATTTAAACAGTGGGAGTATAATTAATTAATAAGAGACCATATTAAATTAATTGATGCATTTTATATATTATTCTTTCCTTTTTGTCATTTATATTTATTGAATCTGAGTAATCATATGTTTTGAATGGCATACTAGATGC
>NW_019227676.1:0-4429 GCF_002742605.1 Olea europaea var. sylvestris | reverse complement strand
TTCCAAATATGCAAGTGCTCATTCTTTCGAAAAATTGTCTGAAATCCCTTATACGTCACGACGAAATTGTGAGTTCAATCCAATACGATCGCTACATTTCCAAAAGTACTTATGGGCCCAAAACGCGCACCGTGTGTAAAAGTTACGCTCAATTCTTCGAACACCGACAAAACAAGCGTTCCAAATATGCAAGTGCTCATTCTTTCGAAAAATGGCCGAAATCCCTTATACGTCACGACGAAATTGTGAGTTCAATCCAATACGATCGCTACATTTCCAAAAGTACTTATGGGCCCAAAACGCGCACCGTGTGCATAAGTTACGCTCAATTCTTCGAACATCGACAATCCAAGCGTTCCAAATATGCAAGTGCTCATTCTTTCGAAAAATGGCCGAAATCCCTTATACGTCACGACGAAATTGTGAGTTCAATCCAATACGATCGCTACATTTCCAAAAGTACTTATGGGCCCAAAACGCGCACCGTGTGCATAAGTTACGCTCAATTCTTCGAACATCGACAATCCAAGCGTTCCAAATATGCAAGTGCTCATTCTTTCGAAAAATGGCCGAAATCCCTTATACGTCACGACGAAGTTGTGTGTTCAATCCAAAATGGTCGCTACATTTCCAAAAAGTACTTATGGGCCCAAAACGGAAACCGTGTGCAAAAGTTACGCTCAATTCTTCGAACGCTGACAATCCAAGCGTTTCAAATATGCAAGTGCTCATTATTTCGAAAAATGCCCAAAATCCCTTTTACGTCACGAGGAAGTTCTGTGTTCAATCCAAAACCGTCGCTACATTTCCAAAAAGTACTTATGGACCCAAAACGGACACCGTGTGCAAAAGTTACGCTCAATTCTTCGAACACCGACAATCCAAGCGTTCCAAATATGCAGGTGCTCATTATTTGGAATGATGCCCGAAATCCCTTATACGTCACGAGGAAGTTGTGTGTTCAATCCAAAACGGTCGCTACATTTCCAAAAAGTACTTATGGGCCCAAAACGGACACCGTGTGCAAAACATAAAATTGCTCATTCTTTCGAAAAATGACCGAAATCCCTCATAGGTCACGACGAAGTTGTTAGTACAATCCGAAAGGGTCGATACATTTCCAAAAAGTACTTATGGGCCCAAAACGATCACCGTGTGCAAAAGCTACGCTGAATTCTTCGTACGCCGACAATCCAAGCCTTCCAAACATAAAATTGCTGTTTCTTTCAAAAAATGGCCAAAATTCCTCATAGCTCACGACGAAGCGGTGAGTTTAATCCAAAAGGGTCGCTACATTTCCAAAATGTACTGATGGGCCCAAAACGGACACCGTGTGCAAAAGCTACGCTCAATTCTTCGTACGCCGACTATCCAAACATAAAATTCCTCTTTCTTTCAAAAAGTGGCCAAAATCCCTCATACGTCACGACGAAGAGGTGAGTTCAATCCAAAAGTGTCGCCAAATTTCCAAAAAGTACTTATGGGTCCAAAACGGACACCTTGTGCAAAAGCTACGCTCAATTCATCGTACGCCGACTATCCAAGCCTTCCAAACATAAAATTGCTCATTCTTTCAAAAAATGGCCGAAATCCCTCATACTTCACGGTGAAGAGGTGAGTTCAATCCAAAAGGGTCGCTACATTTCCAAAAAGTACTTATGGGCCCAAAACGGACACCGTGTGCAAAAGCTACGCTCAATTCTTCGTACGCCGACTACCCAAGCCTTCCAAACATAAAATTGCTCTTTCTTCCAAAAAATGGTCGAAATCCCTCATACGTCACGACGAAGTCGTGAGTTCAATCCAAAAGGGTCGCTACATTTCCAAAAAACACTTATGGGCCCAAAATGGACACCATGTGAAAAAGCTACGCTCAATTCTTCGTACGTCGACTATCCAAGCCTTCCAAACATGAAATTGCTCTTTCTTTCAAAAAATGGCCGAAATTCGTCATACGTCGCGACGAAGTTTTGAGTTCAATCCAAAAGGGTCGCTACATTTCCAAAAAGTACTTATGGGCCCAAAACGGACACCGTGTGCAAAAGCTACGCTCAATTCTTCGCACGTCGACTATCCAAGCCTTCCAAACATAAAATTGCTCTTTCTTTCAAAAAATGGCCAAAATCCCTCATACGTCACGACAAAGAGGTGAGTTCAATCGAAAAGTGTCGCTACATTTCCAAAAAGTACTTAAGTGCCCAAAACGGACACTGTGTGCAAAAGCTACGCTCAATTCGTCGTACGTCGACTATCCAAACCTTCCAAACATAAAATTGCTCTTTCTTCCAAAAAATGGCCGAAATCCCTCATACGTCACGACGAAGTGGTGAGTTCAATCCAAAAGGTTCACTACATTTCCAAAAAGTACTTATGGGCCCAAAACGGACACCTTGTGATAAAGCTACGCTCAATTCTTCGTACGCCGACTATCCAACCCTTCCAAACACAAAATTGCTCTTTCTTTCAAAAAATGGCTGAAATCATTCATACGTCACGACGAAGTGGTGAGTTCAATCCAAAAGGGTCGCTACATTTCCAAAAAGCACTTATGGGCCCAAAACGGTCACCGTGTGCAAAAGCTACGCTCAATTTTTCGTACGCTGACTATCCAAGCCTTCCAAACATAAAATTCCTTATTTTTTCAAAAAATGGCCAAAATCCGTCATACCTCACGACGAAGTTGTGAGTTCAATCCAAAAGGGTCGCTACATTTCCAAAAAGTACTTATGGGCCCAAAACGGACACCGTGTGCAAAAGTTAGGCTCAATTCTTCGCAGGCCGACTATCCAAGCCTTCAAAATATAAAATTGCTGATTCTTTCGAAAAATGGTCGAAATTCCTCATACCTCACGATGAAGCGGTGTGTTCAATCCAAAAGGGTCGCTACATTTCCAAAAAGAACATATGGGCCCAAAACGGACACCGTGTGCAAAAGCTACGCTCAATTTTTCGTACGCTGACTATCCAAGCCTTCCAAACATAAAATTCCTTATTCTTTCAAAAAATGGCCAAAATCCGTCATACCTCACGACGAAGTTGTGAGTTCAATCCAAAAGGGTCGCTACATTTCCAAAAAGTACATATGGGCCCAAAACGGACACCGTGTGCAAAAGTTAGGCTCAATTCTTCGCAGGCCGACTATCCAAGCCTTCAAAATATAAAATTGCTCATTCTTTCGAAAAATGGTCGAAATTCCTCATACCCCACGACGAAGCGGTGTGTTCAATCCAAAAGGGTCGCTACATTTCCAAAAAGAACTTATGGGCCTAAAACGGACACCGTGTGCAAAAGCTACTCTCAATTCATCGTACGCCGACTATCCAAGCCTTCCAAACATAAAATTGCTCTTTCTTTCAAAAAATGACGGAAATCCCTCATACGTCACGATGAAGAGGTGAGTTCAATCCAAAAGGGTCGCTACATTTCCAAAAAGTACTTAGGGGCCCAAAACGAACACCGTGTGCAAAAGCTAAGCTCAATTCTTCGTACGCCGACTACCCAAGCCTTCCAAACATAAAATTGCTCTTTCTTTCAAAAAATGGACGAAATCCCTAATACGTCACAACGAAGTGGTGAGGTCAATCTAAAAGGGTCGCTACATTTCCACAAAGTACTTATGGGCCCGAAAATAACACCGTGTTCAAAAGCTACGCTCAATTCATCGTACGCCGACTATCCAAGCCTTCCAAATATAAAATTGCTCTTTCATTCAAAAAATGGCCGAAATCTCTCATACTTCACGACTAAGAGGTGAGGTCAATCCAAAAGGGTCGCTACATTTCCAAAAAGTACTTATGGGCCCAAAACGGTCACCGTGGGCAAAAGCTACGCTCAATTGTTCGTACGCCGACCATCCAAGCCTTCCAAACATAAAACTCCTTATTCTTTTAAAAAATGGCCAAAATTCGTCATACCTCACGATGAAGTTGTGAGTTCAATCCTAAAGGATCGCTACATTTCCAAAAAGTACTTATGGGCCCAAAACGGACACCTTGTGCAAAAGTTAGGCTCAATTCTTCGTACACCGACTATCGAAGCCTTCAAAATATAAAATTGCTCATTCTTTTGAAAAATGGCCGAAATTCCTCATACCTCACGACGAAGCAATGAGTTCAAACCAAAAGGGTCGCTACATTTCCAAAAAGTACTTATGGGCCCAAAACGGACACCGTGTGCAAAAGTTAGGCCCAATTCTTCGTACGCCGAGTATCCAAGCCTTCCAAACATAAAATTGCTCGTTCTTCCAAAAAACGGCTGAAATCCCTCATACATCATGATGAAGTGCTGAGTTCAATCCAAAAGGGTCGCTACATTTCCAAAAGTACTTATGGGCCCAAAACGGACATCGTGTGCGAAAGATACGCTCAATTTATCGTACGCCGACTATCCAAGCCTTCCAAATGTAAAATTGCTCTTTCTTTCAAAAAAT
>NW_019227675.1:0-4429 GCF_002742605.1 Olea europaea var. sylvestris | reverse complement strand
ACTCACAACTTCGTCGTGACGTAGGAGGGATTTCGCCCATTTTTCGAAAGAATGAGCACTTGCATATTTGGAACGCTAAGATTGTTGGCGTACGAAGAATTGAGCGTAACTTTTGTACACGCTGTCCGTTTTGGACCATATGTACTTTTTGGAAATGTAGCGACTGTTTTGGATTGAACCCACTACTTCGTCATGACGTACGAGGGATTTCGGCCATTTTTCGAAAGTGTGAGCACTTGCATATTTGGAATGCTTTGATTGTCGGCGTACGAAGAATTGAGCGTAACTTTTGCACACGGTGTCCGTTTTGGACCATAAGTACTTTTTGGAAATGTTGCGACCGTTTTGGATTGAACTCACAACTTCGTCGTGACGTACGAGGGATTTCGGCCATTTTTCGAAGGAGTGAGCACTTGCATACTTGGAACGTTTGGATTGTCGGCGTACGAAGAATTGAGCGTAAAGTTTGCACCCGGTGTTCGTTTTGGGCCCGTAAGTCCTTTTTGGAAATGTAGCGACCGTTTTGGATATAACTCACAACTTCGTCGTAACGTAAGAGGGATTTCGGCCATTTTTCGAAAGAATGGGCACTTGCATATTTGGAACGCTTGGATTGTTGGCTTACGAAGAATTGAGCGTAACTTTTGCACCCGTTGTCCGTTTTGGGTCCGTAAGTCCTTTTTGGAAATGTAGCAACCGTTTTGGATTTAACTCACAACTTCTTCGTGACGTATGAGGGATTTCGGCCATTTTTTGAAAGAATGTGCACTTGCATATTTGGAACGTTTGATTGTCGGCGTACGAAGAATTGAGCGTAACTTTTGCACACGGTGTTCATTTTGGGCCCGTAAGTACTTTTTAGAAATGTAGCGACCGTTTTTGATTGAACTCACCACTTCGTCGTGATGTATGAGGGATTTTGGTCATTTTTCGAAAGTGTAAGCACTTGTATATTTGGAACGCTTGGATTGTCGACGTACAAAGAATTGAGCGTAACTTTTGCACACGATGTCCATTTTGGGACATTAAGTACTTTTTGGAAATGTAGCGACTGTTTTGGATTGAACTCACCACTTCGTCGTGATGTACGAGGGATTTCGGCCATTTTTCGAAAGAATGAGCACTTGCATATTTGGAACGCCAGGATTGTCGACGTACGAAGAACTGAGCGCAACTTTTGCACCCGGTGTCCGTTTTAGGACCATAAGTACTTTTTGGAAATTTAGCGACTGTTTTGGATTGAACTCCCCACTTCGTCGTGGCGTATGAGGGATTTCGGACATTTTTCAAAAGTGTGAGCACTTGCATATTTGGAACGCTTGGATTGTCGGCGTACGAAGAATTGAGCGTAACTTTTCCACACGGTGTCCGTTTTGGGCCCGTAAGTACTTTTTGGAAATGTAGCGACCGTTTTGGATTGAACTCACCACTTCGTCTTGACGTACGAGGGATTTCGGCCATTTTTCGAAAGAATGAGCACTTACACATTCGGAACGCTTGGATTGGTGGCGTACAAAGAATTGAGCGTAACTTTTGCACACGGTGTCCATTTTGGGACCATAAGTACTTTTCGAAAATGTAACGACCGTTTCGGATTGAACTCACCACTTCGTCGTGATGTACGAGGGATTTCGGCCATTTTTCGAAAGAATGAGCACTTGTATATTTGGAACGCCTGGATTGTCGGCGTACGAAGAATTGAGCGTAACTTTTGCACACGGTGTCCGTTTTGGGCCCGTAAGTACTTTTTGGAAATGTAGCGACTGTTTCGGATTGAACTCACGACTTCGTCTTGACGTATGAGGGATTTCGATCATTTTTCGAAAGTGTGAGCACTTGCATATTTGGAACACTTGGATTGTCGACGTACACAGAATTGAGCGTAACTTTTGCACTCGGTGTCCGTTTTGGGCCCGTAAGTCCTTTTTGGAAATGTAGCGACCGTTTTGGATTTAAGTCACAACTTCATCGTGACGTAAGAGGGCTTTCGGCCATTTTTTGAAAGAATGAGCACTTGCATATTTGAAACCTTTGGATTTGTGGCGTACGAAGAATTGAGCGTAACTTTTGCACACGGTGTCCATTTTGGGCCCGTAAATCCTTTTTGGAAGTGTAGCGACCGTTTTGGATTTAACTCACAATTTCATCGTGACGTAAGAGGGATTTCGGCCATTGTTCAAAAGAATGAGCACTTGCATATTTGGAACGCTTGGATTGGTGGCGTACGAAGAATTGAGCGTAACTTTTGCACACGGTTTCTGTTTTGGGACCATAAGTACTTTTTGGAAATGTAGCGATCGTTTCGGATTGAACTCGCCACTTCGTCGTGACGTATGAGGGATTTTGGTCATTTTTCGAAAGTGTAAGCACTTGTATATTTGGAACGCTTGGATTGTCGACGTACAAAGAATTGAGCCTAACTTTTGCATCCGTTGTCCGTTTTGGGCCCGTAAGTCCTTTTTGGAAATGTAGCGACCGTTTTGGATTTAACTCACAACTTCGTCGTGACGTAGGAGGGATTTCGCCCATTTTTCGAAAGAATGAGCACTTGCATATTTGGAACGCTAAGATTTTTGGCGTACGAAGAATTGAGCGTAACTGTTGCACACGCTGTCCGTTTTGGACCATAAGTACTTTTTAGAAATGTAGCGACTGTTTTGGATTGAACCCACTACTTCGTCGTGACGTACGAGGGATTTCGGCCATTTTTCGAAAGAATGAGCACTTTCATATTTGGAACGCCTGGATTGTCGACGTACGAAGAATTGAGCGTAACTTTTGCACACGGTGTCCGTTTTGGACCATAAGTACTTTTTGGAAATGTTGCGACCGTTTTGGATTGAACTGACAACTTCGTCGTGATGTACGAGGGATGTCAGTCATTTTTCGAAGGAATGAGCACTTGCATATTTGGAACGTCTGGATTGTTGACGTACGAAGAATTGAGCGCAACTTTTGCACCCGGTGTCCGTTTTGGGACCATAAGTACTTTTTGGAAATGTAGCGACCGTTTCGGATTGAACTCACCACTTCGTCGTGACGTATGAGGGATTTTGGCCATTTTTCGAAAGAATGAGCACTTGCATATTTGGAACGTTTGGATTGTCGGCGTACGAAGAATTGAGCGTAACTTTTGAACACGGTGTCCATTTTGGGCCCGTAAGTACTTTTTGGAAATGTAGCGGCCCTTTTGGATTGAACTCACCACTTCGTCATGACGTAGGTGGGATTTTGGCCATTTTTCGAAAGTGTGAGCACTTGCATATTTGGAACGCTTGGATTGTTGGCGTACGAAGAATTGAGCGTAACTTTTGCACACGGTGTCCATTTTGGGCCTGTAAGTCCTTTTCGAAAGTGTAGCGACCGTTTTGGATTTTACTCACAATTTCATCATGACGTAAGAGGGATTTCGGCCGTTTTTCAAAAGAATGAGCACTAACACATTTGGAACGCTTGGATTGGTGGCGTACGAAGAATTGAGCATAACTTTTGCGTACGGTGTCCGTTTTAGGACCATAAGTACTTTTCGAAAATGTAGCGACCGTTTCGGATTGAACTCACCGCTTCGTCGTGACGTACGAGGGATTTCGGCCATTTTTTGAAAGAATGAGCACTTGCATATTTGGAACGCCTGGATTGTCGACGTACGAAGAATTGAGCGTAACTTTTGCACACGGTGTCCGTTTTGGGCCCGTAAGTACTTTTTGGAAATGTAGCGACTGTTTCGGATTGAACTCACCACTTCGTCGTGACGTATGAGGGATATCGGTCATTTTTCGAAAGTGTGAGCACTTGCATATTTGGAACGCTTGGATTGTCGATGTACACAGAATTGAGCGTAACTTTTGCACCCGGTGTCCGTTTTGGGCCCGTAAGTCCTTTTTGGAAATGTAGCGACCGTTTTGGATTTTAGTCACAACTTCGTCGTGACGTAAGAGGGCTTTCGGCCATTTTTCGAAAGAATGAGCACTTGCATATTTGAAACGTTTGGATTTGTGGCGTACGAAGAATTGAGCGTAACTTTTGCACACGGTGTCCATTTTGGGCCCGTAAGTCCTTTTTGGAAGTGTAACGACCGTTTTGGATTTAACTCACAATTTCATCGTGACGTAAGAGGGATTTCGGCCATTTTTCAAAAGAATGAGCACTTGAATATTTGGAACGCTTGGATTGGTGGCGTACGAAGAATTGAGCGTAACTTTTGCACACGGTTTCCGTTTTGGGACCATAAGTACTTTTTGGAAATGTAGCGACCGTTTCGGATTGAACTCGCCCCTTCATCGTGACGTATGAGGGATTTTGGTCATTTTTCGAAAGTGTAAGCACTTGTATATTTGGAACGCTTAGATTGTCGACGTACAAAGAATTGAGCCTAACTTTTGCATCCGTTGTCCGTTTTGGGCCCGTAAGTCCTTTTTGGAAATGTAGC
>NW_019227674.1:772143-775130 GCF_002742605.1 Olea europaea var. sylvestris | reverse complement strand
TATCGTACAACTTTCAAAACAACCCTTAGTATGTCACCTTATCGACTTGTTTTTGGAAAGCCTTGTCATTTACCTGTTGAATTCGAACACAAAGCATTTTGGGCTATTAAAATGTTTAATTTCGGTTTAGATGAGGCAGGTTCACTTAGAAAACTTCAATTGAATGAGTTGGAAGAAATCAGGAATGAAGCTCATGAGAACTCTTGAATTTATAAGGAAAGAATAAAGGTATTCCATGATAAAAACATTGTTAGAAAAACTTTTGAGCCTTCCCAAAAAGTTCTTTTGTACAACTCAAGATTACATTTATTTCCTGGAAAATTACGCTCCAAGTGGACTGGTCCTTTTATTGTTAAAACTGTTTACCCACATGGAGCTGTAGAAATTGAAAATCCAAGTAATGGAAATATTTTTAAAGTTAATGGACAACGTTTGAAACCATTTTTTGAGAATTTCTCTAGATTAGAAGAGTCCATTACTTTACATGATCCTAAAGATTAATATCCTTTTCTCATTGTTTTATTTTGTTATGTTTGTTTTCAATTTTATAATGTTGTGTGTTTCTTTTATTGTCATTTTTTTTTCACTAATGAAATTGAAGGTTCATTTAGGCCAAGTTTATACAGACTTTCCAGGTAAAGCTCAAAACCCGTCCCTTTGTTCAAAATTTTGCTCCTTATTGTCCTTCATATATTTTGCACATTTAATCTTTTCATTGAGGACAATGTTTCATTTAGGTTGGGGGAAGGAATCAAAATGTTCCCAAAAAAAAAAAAAAGTTCTTGCCGACCGATGATAATATTTGAAATTGTTTTTATATTATTATGACTAGGGGATGCTACTTTGATTTAGTTTTAAGCTTGTTCATGTTAGATTGACCTACATTGAGCACAATAATCATGAAAATCACATATTATTTAGATTGGATCAATGGATAGAATATGTAGAATTAACTATGACCAAAAACAAAAAAATTCAGCTAAACCAATTATAGGATAGTTTGGGGGTGGTTGAGCTGTTGTGGGGAGACATTGAGATGGATGTGGATTCCATGTGTGTTAAATTTTGTGTGAATTGCTTAAGACCAATGAGATGATAATTAGGTGAAAATCTTAAGTTAAAGATCGATTTTTGAGAATAAGTGTTTAATGAGGGGCATTGCACTAATCATTGCATAGAAGGGAAAAAGGTGTCATGTTGTGAAGCTACCCTAAAAGAGCCCAATGAGGACAATTATATACATAAAAAGAGATAGACTAGTGCATGAAACAGAATATGCACGGCAAACTTGAAAAAAGCAAGTGCATGAAACAGAAGACGCACTACATGCTTTGATTAAGTTCCAAACACTTATTTTAGAGAATTAAACCTTTGATAAGGGATTAGTAGCTTAGTTGATTCTTGGAGGTTGTATCGATCAAAATTAAGGAGAATCCTCATTTATTGATGTGTTGAGCTACAATTAGTAAAATCTAACCAAACTAGAGATGGTAAGTAATAGTATATAAATTTAACCATACACTACACCTTGGGAAAATAGTTACAAAATCAAGTTTGAGGGTGTGCATCCAACGAGCGAAGAGCGAAATAATTGACCATTGAGGGTCGGGATGAGTCCAATTTGAAAAAAGTATGTGATTGAATTGATTATGCACACACACATGTTGGTCGAGCATTGGACAAGTTAGACTATATTTTGGTAGCAAACCGTAGAAGAATTTTGATAAGCAATTTCAAATCTTATGGCAAATGGGACGAGCTATTTCATTGGAACTATTTTTGAATTTTTATTGCTAGAGACTAGCAATATCTTGGTTGGGGAGTGTGATTAGCATCTAAAATTGCTTCAAGATATATAATTTACTAGGCATTTTACATTCACTTTGTTTAAAAATGCTAATGTTAGTCTCTAATTCCAATTCTCATGCCGTAAATTCAATTTCCATAAATACATGGTTAAAAATGCAATTAATTGAAATACGAATTTACATACATGGCGGCATGAGTATTATACATTTGAAAGAGTATCTATTTGATGTATTTTACATGTATTTCCAATTTATTACAAGTGGAGCAAGTGGAGGAAAATAATGTTGAAAAGTCAAAAATAGTGACTTTCTCAAACAAGAAGTAGCTGTCGATAAAATTATCATAACTTGAGCTGCAGATATTGGATCGAGGTGATTCAAGTTGGGTTGGAAATAGAAGGCACGTTTCTACAACTTTCATGTTTTGGAAGAAGTAAATTCGTATCACAAGGCAGCCAAAATTACCGTGAAAAGTCCAGCTTGTTACCTGCCGGATACAGCTTTACCTGTGAAGCAGCACTTATTGTTTTTGTCATATCTGGAGTTATATAGATCCAATGAACCTGATATTTGAACCAATGGAAAGTTAACTCAAGTGGGAATAATTTATATGTTGATTATAAGTCCAAATTCGCTGCACAATATATCTGACAATTGGCATCAAGTTGCATGTTCCAGCTGTCTTGAAGCTCGACAGAAACAAGTTGCATTGCCTGGATGTTCCTTTGCCTATGAAAGGGGACCTTGGCCACGATTTTGAAGAATCAATTCCTCTCCATCATATAGTTTCCTTCATTTTCTTTGTAACATTTCACTATGTATTTCTAAACATTTAGCTAGAGCTAAGGGTGAAACTTTGATGAATGTTTAGTATTGTCTTTGATCTTTCATTTTGTTCTTCAATGTTCATCTTCTTACTTGGTTGAAGTATATGTTCTACAAATGGTTTTGGTTTGTTAAAGACTTTAATTTATTGTTGACAATTTTGGCACAGTAAATGCTTAGATAATCTCTACATTCCAACAACTTATTTTGACATATTCTCTCAAACAATTATCAAGATCTATCTTTTAATATATTTGTGATTAATGTTTTGTCTTCCATATGAGATGACTCCTTAGTTGATTTTCATATGAGTAAAATTAAAGATCAAGGGCAATTTCTACTCATTTATCCGAA
>NW_019227674.1:739449-767981 GCF_002742605.1 Olea europaea var. sylvestris | reverse complement strand
GAAAATTTTCCAAGATCATATGATATGGGCGTTTTACTGAAAACAGTGAAGTATTGCACAGGAAATCCAGATTGACCCCTCGACGTTTTAAAATTTATATCTCAGGACGTAGATATCCAAATTGAGTGATTCATGCACCCATATTTAGACAACTCAAAGAGGAATGCAGAAATATTTTTATAGTCTCAAATGGATTTTTATAGAGTTGTAAATATCGTTTTTAAGTTGACCTAAAAACTGTTCCGTTTCTGCCTTTTGTCACTTGCAAGGAGAAGTTTTTAAAAAAAATGTCTCTTAACACAACATAGAAGATATAATTGCATAATTTACTTCCGGTACCATATTGCGTCATGTCTTATACATGTTTTTATACAATACCATAAGAAAACATATGGAAAGCAGTCGAACAAAACATGCAAAAACAAAACTTCGATGCAAAACAACCTTGTCCCTAACACATCATCGATTATGCCGACTGACTTCCACCAACTTCGCAATTATGGATCTGCAAATTTAGTATAGAATACTATGAGTATAAGGAATACTCAGTAAGATACCATGCTTGGATTTTAACATGTTAATACTACACAAAAGAATGCAATCAAACACATACTTGCACATTCCGGCTTGCCGGTGCCCTTCGGACTTGTCCTAAAGCATAAATAGATATCTAACTTTGTGGACTTATCCACGTCTTTCATATTATGGTTTTCATGCATAACTTAAGCATAAACATTACCATGAAATCCTACCACTTAAGCATATAAAATATCTTACAATAAAACTTGAAGAAATCTTGGTTGAAAGATGAATTGAGAATGCTAGACTTTATCCCTTTAAAACAAGTGATATTCTGATTTTTCTCGCAAAGGAAATAAATGGCAGCAACATTACTATTTATAGGTGAGAAAAAAATGATTAATTAAGGTTATTCTTCAACCAATTCTACACATGGGCAGCATGAAAGAAAATCTTAACTTCAATTAAACACCTATGCATGCTTTTAGCCACCACATGCTTAAGTTTAAACACCCCATGCATGCCTTAGCCACTTCATGCTTAAATTTAAACAATTCATGCATTGCCTTAGCCACCCCACTCACGGCCAATAGGAGAAAAAAAAATGTTTACCTTGGTAATTAGGTGTAAAATGGACATTTATCCCCAACCCCTAATTAACAAATTATTTGGAAAACTTTTTAATAAATCAACCAATGCAAAATTTGGCAACCATAAATAATTTTGGCCATAATAAATTTTGAAAAATTAAATTGCTATCCTAAAAATTAAATGAGCACAAAATTCGGAGTATTACAGTATTAGACTAGCAATTCGCCAAAAACAAACAATTCCAAAATTATCATGAAATCAAAAGCCACTTTTCATTGCCTCGATTCCAATCGAATTAGACTAGCAATTTGTGAAAAAATGAACAAACCCGAAGTTATCATGAAATCAGAAACCACTTTTCATTGGCTCGATTCGAATCAAATTAGACTAGCAATTCGCCAAAAATAAACAAACCCGAAGTTATCATGAAATCAAAAGCTACTTTTCATTGGCTCGATTCCAATTGAATTAGACTAGCAAGACCCCAAAAACAAAAAAACTCGAGGTTAACGTGAAATCAAAAACCACTTTTCATTGGCTCGATTCCAATTGAATTAGACTAGCAAGACCCCAAAAACAAACAAACTCGAAGTTAACGTGAAACCAAAAACCACTTTTCATTGGCTTGATTCCAATCGAATTAACTAGTAATTCGTCAAAACCGAACAAACCTGAAGTTATCCTGAAATCAAATGCCACTTTTCATTGGCTCGAGTCCAATCAAATTAGACTAGCAATTCCCCAAAAACGAATAAACCTAAAGTTATCATGAAATAAAAAACAACTTTTCATTGGCTCGATACCAATCTAATTAGACTAGCAATTCGCCAAAAACAAACAAACCCGAAGTTATCATGAAATCAAAAACCACTTTTCATTGGCTCGATTCCAATCGAATTAGATTAGCAATTCGACAAAAACAAACAAACCCGAAGTTAACATGAAATCAAAAACCACTTTTCGTTGGCTCGATTCCAACCGAATTAGACTAGCGATTCGCCAAAATGAACAAACTCGAAGTTATCATGAAATCAAAAACCACTATTCATCGGCTCGATTCCAATTTAATTAGACTAGTAATTCGCCAAAAATGAATAAACCCGAAGTTATCATGACATCAAAAACCACTTTCCATTGACCTCGATTCCAATCGAATTAGACTAGCAATTCACAAAAAATGAACAAACATGAAGTTATCGTGAAATCAAAAGCCACTTTTCATTGGCTCGATTCCAATCGAATTAGACTAGCAATTCCCCAAAAACAAACAAACCCGAAGTTATCATGAAATCAAAAATCACTTTTCATTGGCTCGATTTCAATCGAATTAGAATAGGAAGTCCCCAAAATGAACAAGCTAAAAGTTTACATAAAATCAAAAATGACTTTTTATTGGCTCGATTCCAGTCGAATTAGACTAGGAATTCGCCAAAACGAACAAATCTGAAGTTATCATAAAATCAAAAATCACTTTTCATCGGCTAGATTCCAATAGAATTAGAGT
This sequence comes from Olea europaea var. sylvestris, assembly GCF_002742605.1. Classification (NCBI taxonomy): domain Eukaryota; kingdom Viridiplantae; phylum Streptophyta; class Magnoliopsida; order Lamiales; family Oleaceae; genus Olea; species Olea europaea. The sequence goes on along the minus strand of NW_019227674.1, from coordinate 765,367 downwards.
AGCAATTCGCCAAAAATGAACAAACCCGAAGTTATCATGACATCAAAAATGACTTTTCATTGGCTCGACTCCAATCGAATTAGACTAGCAATTCGTAAAAAAGAACAAACCTGAAGTTATCATAAAATCAAAAACCACTTTTCATCGGCTAGATTCCAATAGAATTAGAGTAACAATTCGCCAAAAACGAACAAACCCGAAGTTATCATGAAATCAAAAACCACTTTTCATTGACTCGATTCCAATCGAATTAGACTAGCAATTCGCCAAAAGTAAACAAACTGGAAGTTATCGTGAAATCAAAAGCCACTTTTCGTTGTCTCGATTCCAACCGAATTAGACTAGCGATTCGCCAAAATGAACAAACTCGAAGTTATCATGAAATCAAAAACCACTTTTCATCGGCTCGATTCCAATTTAATTAGATTAGCAATTTGCAAAAAATGAACAAACCCGAAGTTATCATGACATCAAAAATCGCTTTTCATTGACCTCGATTCCAATCGAATTAGACTAGCAATTCGTAAAAATGAACAAACCTGAAGTTATCATGAAATCAAAAGCAACTTTTCATTGGCTCGATTCCAATCGAATTAGACTAGCAATTCGCCAAAACTAAACAAAACCGAAGTTATCATGAAATCAAAAACCACTTTTCATTGGCTCGATTCCAATCGAATTAGAATAGTAAGTCCCCAAAATGAACAAACTAAAAGTTAACATGAAATCAAAAGCCACTTTTCATTTGCTCGATTCCAATCGAATTAGACTAGCAATTCGTCAAAAACGAACAAACTCGAAGTTATCATGAAATCAAAAGCAACTTTTCATTGGCTCGATTTCAATCGAAGTAGACTAGCGATTCGCCAAAAACCAACAAACCCGAAGTTATCATGAAATCGAAAGTCAATTTTCGTTGTCACGATTCCAATAGAATTAGACTAGCAACTCGCCAAAAATGAACAAACCTGAAGTTATTATGAAATCAAATACTACTTTTCATAATGAACAAACTCGAAGTTATCATCAAATCAAATACCACTTTTCGTAGGCTCGATTCCAATCGAATTAGACTAGCGATTCGCCAAAACTAACAAACCCGAAGTTATCATGAAATCAAAAACCACTTTTCGTTGGCTCGATTCCAATCGAATTAGACTAGCTATTCACCAAAACGAACAACCCTGAAGTTATCATGAATTCAAAAACCACTTTTCATCGACTTGATTCCAATTGAATTAGAATAGCAATTCAGAAAAATGAACAAACCCGAAGTTACCATGACATCAAAATCCACTTTTCATTGGCCCGATTCCAATCGAATTAGACTAGCAATTCGCCAAAAACAAACAAATCCGAAGTTATCATGAAATCAAAATCAACTTTTCTTTAGCTAGATTCTAATCGAATTAGACTATCAATTAGCAAAAAACAAACAAACTCGAAGTTATCGTGAAATCAAAAGCTACTTTTCATTGGTTCGATTCCAATCAAAATACACTAGCAATTCGCTAAAAACAAACAAACTTGAAGTTATCACGAAATCAAACGCCACTTTTCATTGGCTTAATTCCAATTAAATTAGACTAGCTATTCACAAAAAAATGAACAAACCCGAAGTTATCATGAAATCAAAAACCACTTTTCATGGGCTCGATTCTACTTGAATTAGACTAGCAGTTCGCTAAAAATGAACAAAATTGAAGTTGTCATGAAATCAAAAACTACTTTTCATTGGCTCGATTCCAATCGAATTAGACTAGAAACTCCCCAAAAACGAACAAACTCGAAGTTAACATGAAATCAAAAACCACTTTTCATTGGCTCGATTCCAATTGAATTAGACTAGCAAGTCCCCAAAACGAACAAACTCAAAGTTAACATGAAATCAGAAACCACTTTTCATGGGCTCGATTCCAATCGAATTAGACTGGCAAGTCCCCAAAAATGAACAAACTCGACGTTAACATGAAATGAAAAACAACTTTTCTTTAGCTCGATTCTAATCGAATTAGACTAGCAATTCGCCAAAAACGAACAAACTCGAAATTATCATGAAATCAAAAGCAACTTTTCATTGGCTCGATTTCAATCAAAATAGACTAGTGATTCGCCAAAAACCAACAAACCCGAAGTTATCATGAAATCGAAAGTCACTTTTCATTGTCACGATTCCAATCGAATTAGACTAGCAACTCGCCAAAAATGAACAAACCCGAAGTTATCATGAAATCAAATACTACTTTTCATAATGAACAAACCCGATGTTGTCATCAAATCAAATACCACTCTTCGTAGGCTCGATTCCAATCGAATTAGACTAGCGATTCGCCAAAACTAACAAACCCGAAGTTATCATGAAATCAAAAACCACTTTTCGTTGGCTCGATTCCAATGGAATTAGACTAGCTATTCACCAAAATGAACAACCCTGAAGTTATCATGAATTCAAAAACCACTTTTCATCGGCTTGATTCCAATTGAATTAGAATAGCAATTCAGAAAAATGAACAAACCCGAAGTTACCATGACATCAAAATCCACTTTTCATTGGCTTGATTCCAATCGAATTAGACTAGCAATTCGCCAAAAACGAACAAAACCGAAGTTTTCATGAAATCAAAAATAACTTTTCATTAGCTAGATTCCAATCGAATTAGACTAGCAATTAGCAAAAAACGAACAAACTCGAAGTTATCGTGAAATCAAAAGCTACTTTTCATTGGTTCAATTTCAATCGAATTACATTAGAAATTCGCCAAAAACAAACGAACTTGAAATTATCACGAAATCAAACGCCACTTTTCATTGGCTCAATTCCAATTAAATTAGACTAGCTATTCGTAAAAAATGAACAAACCCGAAATTATCATGTAATCAGAAACCACTTTTCATGGGCTCGATTCTACTTGAATTAGACTAGCAGTTCGCCAAAAATGAACAAAACTGAAGTTATCAGGAAATCAAAAACTACTTTTTCATTGGCTTGATTCCAGTCGAATTAGACTAGAAACTCCCCAAAAACGAACAAACTCAAAGTTAACATGAAATCAAAAACCACTTTTCATTGGCTCGATTCCAATCAAATTAGACTCGCAATTTGCCAAAACAAACAAACTCGAAGTTAACATGAAATCAAAAACCACTTTTCATTGGCTCGATTCCAATCGAATTTGTAATACTCCAAATTTTGTGCTCATTTAATTTTTAGAATAGCTATTTAACTTTTCAAAATTTAGAATGACCAAAAATTTATTTATGGTTGCCAAATTTTGCATTGGTTGATTTATTAAAAGATTTTTCAAATAATTTGTTAATTAGGGGTTTGGGATAAATGTCCATTTTACACCTAATTACTAAAATTAAACATTGTTTCTCCAACTTGGCCGAAAATTGATGAAACATATATGCATGAGGTGTTTTAAATTTAAGCATGAGATGGCTAACTAATGCATGAGGTGTTTTGGATTTAAGAAAATGAAACCATGCAACCTACACATGTTGAATTTCTTGAAAAGTCACCCAAAATTAATCATTTTTCTCACCTATAAATAGATGTGTTGTTGCCCTTTATTTCCCTTGCATGAAAAACAACTTATCACTTGTTTAAAAAAAGGGCAGAAAACGTGAGGGAAGAAGAGGACCAGCCTAGCATTTCTCAATTCATTTTCAACCAAGATTTCTTCAAGTTTTATTGTAAGATACTTTCTATGTTTAAGTAGTATGATTTCATGGTAATATTTATGCTTAAGCTATGCATGAAAAACCATAATATGAATGTGGTGGACAAGTCCACAAAGTTAGATATCTATTTATGCCTTAGGACAAGTCCGAAGGATACCGGCAAGCTGGAATGTGCAAGTATGTGTTTGATTGCATTCTTTTATGTAGTATTAACATGATAAAATCCAAGCATGGTATCTTACTGAGTATTCTTTATACTCATAGTGTTCTATACTAAATTCTCAGATTCATAATTGTGGAGTTGGTGGAAGTCAGTCGGCAAAATCGATGATGGATCAAGGACAAAATTATTTTACATCGAAGTTTCTGTTTTGTATGTTTTGTTTGACTGCTTTCCATAGGTTTTGCTTTTGTTATTATATAAAAACATGTATAAGACATGATGTAATATGATACTGGAAGAAAATTATGTAATTATATCTATCATGTTATATTAAGAGACGTTTTTTTGTTTTTACTTTCCCTTGCAAATGATAAAAAGGCAGAAACGGGACAGTTTTTGGGTCAACTTCAACACGTTATTTTTGACTCCATAAACGTCCATTTAATACTCTGAAAATATTACTGCATTCCTCATTGAGTTTTATTAATATGGTCACAAGAATCACTCAATTTGGACATCTGTAGCCTGAGATATGAATTTTTAAACGTTGAAGGGTCAAATCTGAAATTTCTGTGCAATACCTCACTGTTTTCAGTAAAACGCCCATATTATATGATCTTGGAAATTTTTTATATTTTAACCTAAAAAACTACTTGAAAATATATTTCTAATGTCATAAATTTCATAGAAAAGGGAGTTGGGATGAATTTTATAAAAATAGTCGAACTTGCTGCCCCAACTAACTGTGGCAGTGCAGAGTCCGTATATGTAAAGTATAATTTCTTGTCGACATGCGCTTCTGCGGGCCATTAAAATTTATGAGAGACATTTTACCAAGTTGAAAATAAGTTTCTAACATGTAATACTTCTATTTAAGAGTATTTACATGTACCAAAGGCAGAAGCTATTAAGTTTAGCACGTGACACTCGAAACTTAAGTTCCGGGCGTCACAGAATTAGACTAGCAAGTCCCCAAAAACGAACAAACTCGAAGTTAACAAGAAATGAAAAACAACTTTTCATTAGCTCGATTCCAATCGAATTAGACCAGAAATTTGCCAAAAACGAACAAACTCGAATTTATCATTAAATCAAAAGCAACTTTTCATTGGCTCGATTTCAATCGAAATAGACTAGCGATTCGCAAAAAATGAACAAACCCGAAGTTGTCATGAAATCAAATACTACTTTTCATAATGAACAAACCCAAAGTTATCATCAAATCAAATACCACGTTTCGTAGGCTCGATTCCAATCGAATTAGACTAGCGATTCGCCAAAACTAACAAACCCGAAGTAATCATGAAATCAAAAACCACTTTTCGTTGGCTCAATTCCAATCGAATTAGACTAGCGATTCACCAAAACGAACAAACCTGAAGTTATCATGAATTCAAAAACCACTTTTCATCGGCTCGATTCCAATAGAATTAGAATAGCAATTCAGAAAAATGAACAAACTCGAAGTTACCATGACATCAAAATCCACTTTTCATTGGCTCGATTCCAATCGAATTAGACTAGCAATTCGTCAAAAATGAACAAACCCGAAGTTATCAAGAAATCAAAAACAACTTTTCATTAGCTAGATTCCAATCGAATTAGATGAGTAATTAGCCAAAAACGAACAAACTAAAAGTTATCTTGAAATCAAAAGCTACTTTTCATTGGTTCGATTCCAATCGAATTACACTAGCAATTCGCCAAAAACAAACAAACTCGAAAATATCACGAAATCAAACGCCACTTTTCATTGGCTCAATTCCAATCAAATTAAACTAGCTATTCGCAAAAAAACTAACAGACTCGAAGTTATCATGAAAACAGAAACCAATTTTCATGGGCTCGATTCTACTTTAATTAGACTAGCAGTTCGCCAAAAATGAACAAAACTAAAGTTATCAAGAAACCAAAAAACTAATTTTCATTGGCTCGATTCCAATCGAATTAGACTAGAAACTCCCCAAAAACGAACAAACTAAAAGTTAACATAAAATCAAAAATCACTTTTCGTTGGCTCGATTCCAATCGAATTAGACTAGCAATTCGCCAAAAACAAACAAACCCGAAGTTATCATGAAATCAAAAACCACTTTTCATTGGCTCGATTCCAATCTAATTAGACTAGCAAGTCCCCAAAACGAACAAACTCGAAGTTAACATGAAATCAAAAACCACTTTTCATTAGCTCGATTCCAATCGAATTAGACTAGCAAGTCCCCAAAAACGAACAAACTCGAAGTTGACATGAAATGAAAAACAACGTTTCATTAGCTCGATTTCAATCGAATTAGACTAGCAATTTGCCAAAAACGAACAAACTCGAAGTTATCATGAAATCAAAAGCAACTTTTCATTGGCTCAATTTTAATCGAAATAGACTAGCGATTCGTGAAAAATCAACAAACCCGAAGTTATCATGAAATCGAAAGCCACTTTTCATTGTCACGATTCCAATCGAATTAGACTAGCAACTCCCCAAAAATAAACAAACAAGAAGTTATCATGAAATCAAATACTACTTTTCATAATGAACAAACCCGAAGTTATCATGAAATCAAATACCACATTTCGTAGGCTCGATTCCAATCGAATTAGACTAGCGATTCGCCAAAACTAACAAACCCTAAGTTACCATGAAATCGAAAGCCACTTTTCATTGGCTCGATTCCAATCGAATTAGACTAGCGATTCACCAAAAGGAACAAACCTAAAGCTATCATGAATTCAAAAACCACTTTTCATCGGCTCGACTCCAATTGAATTAGAATAGCAATTCAGAAAAATGAACAAACCCGAAGTTACCATGACATCAAAATCCACTTTTCATTGGCTCGATTCCAATCGAGTTAGACTAGCAATTCGCCAAAAATGAACAAACCCGAAGTTATCATGAAATCAAAAACAACTTTTCATTAGCTAGATTCCAATCGAATTAGACTAGCAATTAGCTAAAAACGAACAAACTTAAAGTTATCATGAAATTAAAAGCTACTTTTCATTGGTTCGATTCCAATCGAATTAGACTAGCAATTCGCCAAAAACAAACAAACCCGAAGTTATCACGAAATCAAAAGCCACTTTTCACTAGCTCAATTCCAATCAAATTAGACTAGATATTCGCAGAAAAATGAACAAACCCGAAGTTATCATGAAATCAGAAACCACTTTTCATGGGCTCGATTCTAATCGAATTAGACTAGCAGTTCGCCAAAAATGAACAAAACTGAAGTTATCATGAAATCAAAAGCCGCTTTTCATTGGCTCGATCCCAATCGAATTAGACAAGCAATTCCCCAAAAAAAAACAAACTCGAAGTTATCATGAAATAAAAAACCACTTTTCATTGGCTCGATTCCAATCGAATTAGACTAGCAAGTGCCCAAAACGAACAAACTTGAAGTTAACACGAAATCAAAAATCACTTTTCATTGGCTCGATTCCAATCAAATTAGACTAACAAGTCCCCAAAAACGAACAAACTCGAAGTTAACATGTAATGAAAAACAACTTTTCATTAGCTCGATTCCAATCGAATTAGACTAGCAATTCGCCAAAAATGAACAAACTCAAAGTTATCATGAAATCAAAAGCAACCTTTCATTGGCTCGATTTCAATCAAAATAGAATAGCGATTCGCCAAAAATGAACAAACCCAAAGTTATCATGAAATCTAAAGCCACTTTTCATTTGCTCGATTCCAATCAAATTAGACTAGCGATTCACCAAAACGAACAAACCTGAAGTTATCATGAATTCAAAAACCACTTTTCATCGGCTCGACTCCAATTGATTTAGAATAGCAACTCAGAAAAATGAACAAACCCGAAGTTATCATGACATCAAAATCCACTTTGCTTTGGCTTGATTCCAATCAAATTAGACTAGCAATTTGCCAAAAACGAACAAACCCGAAGTTATCATGAAATCAAAGACAACTTTTCATTAGCTACATTCCAATCGAATTAGACTAGCGATTGGCCAAAAACGAACAAACTCGAAGTTATCATGAAATCAAAAGCTACTTTTCATTGGTTCGATTCCAATCGAATTAAACTAGCAATTCGCCAAAAACAAACAAACCTGAAGTTATCACGAAATCAAAAGCCACTTTACATTGGCTCAATTCCAATCAAATTAGACTAGATATTCGCAGAAAAATGAACAAACCCGAAGTTATCATGAAATCAGAAACCACTTTTCATTGGCTCGATTCTAATCGAATCAGACAAGCAGTTCGCCAAAAATGAACAAAACTGAAGTTATCATGAAATCAAAAGCCACTTTTCATTGGCTCGATTCCAATCGAATTAGACTAGCAATTCCCCAAAACGAACAGACTCGAAGTTAACATGAAATCAAAAACCCCTTTTCATTGGCTCGATTCCAATCGAATTAGACTAGCAAGTCCCCAAAAACGAACAAACTCGAAGTTAACATGAAATGAAAAACAACTTTTCATTAGCTCGATTCCAATCGAATTAGACTAGCAATTCGCCAAAAATGAACAAACTCGAAGTTATCAAGAAATCAAAAGCAACTTTTCATTGGCTCGATTTCAATCGAAATAGACTGGCGATTCGCCAAAAATGAACAAACCCTAAGTTACCATGAAATCGAAAGCCACTTTTCATTGGCTCGATTCCAATCGAATTAGACTAGCGATTCACCAAAAGGAACAAACCTAAAGCTATCATGAATTCAAAAACCACTTTTCATCGGCTCGACTCCAATTGAATTAGAATAGTAATTCAGAAAAATGAACAAACCCGAAGCTACCATGACATCAAAATCAACTTTTCATTCGCTCGATTCCAATCGAATTAGACTAGCAATTCACTAAAAACGAACAAACCCGAAGTTATCATGAAATCAAAAACAACATTTCATTAGCTAGATTCTAATCAAATTAGACTAGCAATTAGCTAAAAACAAACAAACTCGAAGTTATCATGAAATCAAAAGCTACTTTTCATTGGTTCGCTTCCAATCGAATTAGACTAGCGATTCGCCAAAAACAAACAAATCCAAAGTTATCATGAAATCAAAAGCCACTTTTCATTGGCTCAATTCCAATCAAATTAGACTAGATATTCGCAGAAAAATGATCAAACCCAAAGTTATCATGAAATCAGAAACCACTTCTCATGGGCTCAATTCTAATCGAATTAGACTAGCAGTTCGCCAAAAATGAACAAAACTGAAGTTATCATGAAATCAAAAGCCACTTTTCATTGGCTCAATTCCAATCGAATTAGACAAGCAATTCGCCAAAAACAAACAAACTCGAAGTTATCATGAAATCAAAAACCACTTTTCATTGGCTCGATTCCAATCGAATTAGACTAGCAAGTGCCCAAAACGAACAAACTGGAAGTTAACATGAAATCAAAAACCACTTTTCATTGGCTCGATTCCAATCGAATTAGACTAGCAAGTCCCCAAAAATGAACAAACTCAAAATTAACATGAAATGAAAAACAACTTTTCATTAGCTCGATTCCAATCGAATTAGACTAGCAATTTCCCAAATATGAACAAACTCGAAGTTATCATGAAATCAAAATCAACTTTTCATTGGCTCGATTTCAATCAAAATAGACTAGCGATTCGTCAAAAACGAACAAACCCGAAGTTATCATGAAATCGAAAGCCACTTTTCATTGGCTCGATTCCAATCGAATTAGACTAACGATTCACCAAAACGAACAAACCTGAAGTTATCATTACATCAAAAACCACTTTTCATTGGCTCGAGTCCAATGGAATTAGACTAGCAATTCTCCAAAAACGAACAATGTCGATGTTATCATGAAATCAAAAGCCACTTTTCATGGGCTCGATTCCAATCATATTAGACTTGTAATTCGCCAAAAACAAACAATCCCAAAGTTATCATGAAATAAAAAGCCACTTTTCATTGCCTCAATTCCAATCGAATTAGACTAGCAATTCACAAAAAAATGAACAAACCCGAAGTTATTATGAAATTAGAAACCACCGTTCATTGGCTCAATTCGAATCGAATTAGACTAGCAAATCCCCAAAAACAAACAAACACGAAGTTAACATGAAATCAAAGACCACTTTTCGTTGGCTCGATTCCAACCTAATTAGACTAGAGATTCGCCAAAATGAACAAACTCGAAGTTATCATGAAATCAAAACCACTTTTCATCGGCTCGATTCCCATTTAATTAGACTAGCAATTCACCAAAAATGAACATAACCAAAGTTATCATGACATCAAGAATCGCTTTTCATTGACCTCGATTCCAATCGAATTAGACTAGCAATTCGTAAAAAATGAACAAACCTGAAGTTATCATGAAATCAAAAGCCACTTTTCATTGGCTCGATTCCAATCGAATTAGACTAGCAATTCGTCAAAAACAAACAAAGCCGAAGTTATCATGGAATCAAAAACCACTTTTCAATGGCTTGATTCCAATCGAATTAGAATAGCAAGTCCCCGAAATGAACAACCTAAAAGTTAACATGAAATCAAAAACCACTTTTCATCGGCTTGATTCCAATCGAATTAGACTAGCAAGTCCCAAAAACGAACAAACTCGACGTTTACATGAAATCAAAAATCACTTTTCATTCGCTCGATTCCAATCGAATTAGACTAGGAATTCGCCAAAATGAACAAACCTGAAGTTATCATAAAATCAAAAACCACTTTTCATTGGCTCGATTCCAATAGAATTAGAGTAGCAATTCACCAAAAATGAACAAACCCGAAGTTATCATGACATCAAAAATGACTTTTCATTGGCTCGATTCCAATCGAATTAGACTAGCAATTCGTAAAAAAATGAACAAACCTGAAATTATCACGAAATCAAAAGCTACTTTTCATCGGCTCGATTCCAATTGAATTAGATTAGCAGTTCGTCAAAAACGAACAAACACGAAGTTATCATGACATCCAAAACCACTTTTCATTGGCTCGAGTCCAATGTAATTAGACTAGCAATTCGCCAAAAAGAACAATACCGAAGTTATCATGAAATCAAAAGCCACTTTTCATGGGCTCGATTCCAATATTATTAGACTATCAATTCGCCAAAAACAAACAATCCCGAAGTTATCATGAAATCAAAAAGCCACTTTTCACTGCCTCAATTCCAATCGAATTAGACTAGCAATTCGAAAAAAAATGAACAAACCCGAAGTTATCATGAAATCAGAAACCACTTTTCATTGGCTCGATTCGAATCGAATTAGATTAGCAATTTGCCAAAAATTAACAAACCCGAAGTTATCATGAAATCAAAAGCTACTTTTCATTGGCTTAATCCCAATCGAATTAGACTAGCAATTCGCCATAAACAAACAAACCCGAAGATATCATGAAATCAAAAACCACTTTTCATTGGCTCGATTCCAATCGAATTAGACTAGCAAGTCCCCAAAAATGAACGAACTCGAAGTTAACATGAAATCAAAAACCACTTTCTATTGGCTCAATTCCAATCAAATTAGACTAGGAATTCGCCAAAACGAATGAACCCAAAGTTATCATGAAATCAAAAACCACTTCTCATCGGCTCGATTCTAATTGAATTAGACTAGCAATTTGCCAAAAATGAACAAAATCGAAATTATCATGACAACAAAAACCACTTTTCATTGGCTCGATTCCAATGGAATTCTACTAGCTATTCGCAAAAAATGAACAAACCCAAAGTTATCATAAAATCAAAAGCTACGTTCCATTGGCTCGATTCCAATCAAATTAGACTAGCAATTCGCAAAAAACAAACAAATTCGAAGTCATCATGAAATCTAAAGCCACTTTTCATTGGCTCGATTCCAATCAAATTAGAATAGCAATTCGGCAAAAACCAACAAACCCGAAGTTATCATGAAACCAAAAACCACTTTTCATTGACTCGATTCCAATCAAATTAGACTAGCAAGTCCCCAAAATGAACAAACTCGAAGTTAGCATGAAATCAAAAACCACTTTTCATTGTCTCGATTCCAATCGAATTAGACTAGCAAGTCTCCAAAAATGAATAAACCCGAAGTTAACATGAAATCAAAAACCACTTTTCGTTGGCTCGATTCCAATCGAATTAGACTAGCGATTCACCAAAATGAGCAATCCTGAAGTTATCACGAATTTAAAAACCACTTTTCATCGGCTCGATTCCAATTGAATTAGAATAACAATTCAGAAAAATGAACAAACCCGAAGTTATCATTAAATCACATGCCACTTGTCATTGGTTCGATTCCAATTGACTTAGACTAGAAATTCGCCAAAAACAAACAAACCCGAAGTTATCACGAAATCAAAAGCCACTTTTCATTGGCTCAATTCCAATCAAATTAGACTCGCAATTTTCAAAAAAATGAACAAACCCGAAGTTATTATGAAATCAGAAACCACTTTTCATGGGCTCGATTCCAATCGAATTAGACTAGTAATTCGCCAAAAAAGAACAAAACTGAAGTTATCTTGAAATCAAAAACTCCTTTTCATTGGCTCGATTCCAATCGAATTAGACTGGAAACTCCCCAAAAATGAACAAACTCGAAGTTAACATGAAATCAAAAACCACTTTTCATTGGCTCGATTCCAATCGATTTAGACTAGCAATTCGCCAAAATGAACAAACCCGAAGTTATCGTGAAATCAAAAATCACTTCTCATCGGCTCGATTCCAATTGAATTAGACTAGCAATTCGCCAAAAATGAAGAAACCCGAAGTTATCATGACATCAAAAACCACTTTTCATTGGCTCGATTCCAGTGGAATTAGTCTAGCAATTCAAAAAAAAACCGAATGAACCCGTAGTTATCATGAAATCAAAAGCCACTTTTCATTGGCTCGATTCCAATCAAATTAGACTAGCAATTCGCCAAAAACAAGCAAGCCCGAAGTTATCATGAAATCAGAAACCACTTTTCATTAGCTCGATTCTAATTGAATTAGACTAGCAATTCGCCAAAAATGAACAAACTCGAAGTTAACATGAAATCAGAAACCACTCTTCATTGGCTCGAATCCAATCGAATTAGAATAGAAAATAGCCAAAAATGGACAATCCTGAAGTTACCCTAAAATCGAATACCACATTTCATTGGCCCGATTCCAATCGAATTAGAGTAGTACTTCCCCGAAAACGAACAAACCCAAAGTTATCATGAAATAAAAAACAACCCTTCACCTGCTCGATTCCAATCTAATTAGACTAGCAAGTCCCCAAAAATGAACAAACCCAAAGTTATCATGAAATCAAAAAGAACTTTTCAATAGCTCGATTCTAATCGAATTAGACTAGTAATTCACCAAAAAGGAACAAACTCGAAGTTATCATGAAATTAGAAGCCATTTTTCATTGGCTCGATTCCAATCAAATTAGACTAGCAATTCACCAAAAATAAACAAACCCGAAGTTATCATGAAATCAAAAGCCACATTTCATTGGCTCAATTCCAATCGAATTAGACTAGCAATTCGCAAAAAATGAACAAAACCGTAGTTATCATGAAATCAGAAACCATTTTTCATAGGCTCGATTCCAATCGAATTAGACTAGCAATTCGCCAAAAATGAACAAACCTAAATTTATCATGAAATCAAAAATCAATTTTCGTTGGCTCGATTCCAATCGAATTAGACTAGCAAGTCCCAAAAAACGAACAAACTCAAAGTTAACATGAAATTAAAGACCACTTTTCATTGGCTCTATTTCAATCGAATTAGACTAGCAATTAGCAAAAACGAACTAACCCAAAGTTATCATGAAATCAAAATCCACTTTTCATCAGCTCGATTCCAATTAAATTAGACTAGCAATTCGCCAAAAATGAAGAAACCCGAAGTTATCATGACATCAAAAACCACTTTTCCTTGGCTCGATTCCAATGGAATTAGAGTAGTAATTCGCAAATAACGAACAAACCCGAATTTATCATGAAATCAAAAGCTACTTCTCATTGGCTCGATTCCAATAAAATTAGACTAGCAATTTGCCAAAAAACAAACAAGCCCGAAGTTATCATGAAATCAAAAACAAGTTTTCATTAGCTCGATTCCAATCGAATTAGACTAGAAATTTGCCAAAAACAAACAACCCGAAGTTACCATGAAATCAAAAGCCACTTTTCGTTGGCTAGATTCCAATCGAATTAGACTAGCTAGACCCCGAAAATGAACAAACTCGAGGTTAACATGAAATCAAAAACCACTTTTCATTGGCTCGATTCCAATCGAATTAACTAGTAATTCGCCAAAAACAAACAAACCTGAAGTTATCATGAAATCAAATACCACTTTTCATTGGCGTGATTCCAATCGAATTAGACTAGCAATTTCCCGAAAACGAACAAACCCAAAGTTATCATGAAAACAAAAACAACTTTTCATTGGCTCGATTCCAATCAAATCAGACTAGCAAGTCCCAAAAAATGAACAGACCCGAAGTTAACATGAAATCAAAAACCACTTTTCGTTGGCTCGATTCCAACCGAATTAGACTAGCGATTCGCCAAAATGAACAAACTTGAAGTTATCATGAAATCAAAAACCACATTTCATCAGCTTGATTCCAATTTAATTAGACTGGCAATTCACCAAAAATGAACAAACCCGAAGTTATCAAGACATCAAAAACCGCTTTTCATTGACCTCGATTCCAATCGAATTAGACTAGCAATTCGCCAAAAACGAACGAACCCGAAGTTATCATGACATCAAAAAACAACTTTTCATTGGCTTGATTACAATGGAATTAGACTAGCATTTCGCAAAAAATGAAAAAACCCGAAGTTGTCATGAAATGAAAAGCCACTTTTCATTGGCTTGATTCCAATCGAATTATACTAGCAATTCGCCAAAAATAAACAAATCCGAATTTATCCTGAAATCAAAAGCCACTTTTCATTGGCTCAATTCCAATCGAATTAGACTAGCATTTCGCTAAAAACAAACAAACTCGAAGTTATCATGAAATCAAAAACCACTTTTCGTTGGCTCTATTCTAATCGAATTAGACTAGCAAGACCCGAAAAACGAACAAACTCGAAGTTACAGTGAAATCAAAACTCACATTTCATGAGCTTGATTCCAATTGAATTAGACTACAAATTCGCCAAAAATAAACAAACCTGAAGTTATCATGACATCAAAAACAACTTTTCAATGACTCGATTCCAATGGAATTAGGCTAGCAATTCGCAAAAAATGAACAAACCCAAGGAT
The DNA here is from genome assembly GCF_002742605.1 of Olea europaea var. sylvestris. Classification (NCBI taxonomy): domain Eukaryota; kingdom Viridiplantae; phylum Streptophyta; class Magnoliopsida; order Lamiales; family Oleaceae; genus Olea; species Olea europaea. The sequence continues at coordinate 750,298 of NW_019227674.1, read as the reverse complement.
TTCATGGAATCAAAAGCCACTTTTCATTGGCTCGATTCCAATCGAATTAGACTAGCAATTCGCCAAAAACGAACAAACCCGAAGTTATCGTGAAATCAAAAGCCACTTTTCGTTGGCTCGATTCCAATCGAATTAGACTAGCAATTCGTTAAAAACAAAAAACCCAAAGTTATCATGAAATCAAAAACCACTTATCATTGGCTTGATTCCAATCGAATTAGACTAGCAAGTCCCCAAAAATAAACGAACTCGAAGTTAACATGAAATCAAAAACCACTTTTCATTGGCTCGATTCCAATCGACTAAGACTAGCAATTCGCCAAAATGAACAAACCCGAAGTTATAATGAAATCAAAATCCACTTTTCATCTGCATGATTCCAATTAAATTAGACTAGCAATTTGCCAAAAACAAACTAACCCGAAGTTATCATTAAATCAAAGCCACTTCTCATTGGCTCGATTCCAATCGAGTTAGACTAGCAAATCGCCAAAAACAAACAAACCCGAAGTTATCATGAAATCAAAAGCCACTTTTCATCGGCTCGATTCCAATCGAATTAGACTAGCAATTCGCCAAAAATGAACAAACCCGAAGTTTTCATGAAATCAAAAGCCACTTTTCATTGACTCGATTCCAATCGAATTAGACTAGCAATTCGCTAAAAAAGAACAAACCCAAAGTTATCGTGAAATCAAAAGCCACTTTTCATTGGCTCGATTCCAATCGAATTAGACTAGCAATTTGTTAAAAATAAAAAAACCCGAAGTTATCATGAAATCAAAAACTATTTATCATTGGCTTGATTCCAATCGAATTAGACTAGCAAGTCCTCAAAAACGAACAAACTCGAAGTTAACATGAAATCAAAAACCACTTTTCATTGGCTCGATTCCAATCGACTAAGACTAGCAATTCGCCAAAATGAACAAACCCGAAGTTATAATGAAATCAAAATCCACTTTTCATCTGCATGATTCCAATTAAATTAGACTAGCAATTTGCCAAAAACAAACTAACCCGAAGTTATCATTAAATCAAAGCCACTTCTCATTGGCTCGATTCCAATCGAGTTAGACTAGCAAATCGCCAAAAACAAACAAACCCGAAGTTATCATGAAATCAAAAGCCACTTTTCATCGGCTCGATTCCAATCGAATTAGACTAGCAATTCGCCAAAAATGAACAAACCCAAAGTTTTCATGAAATCAAAAGCCACTTTTCATTGACTCGATTTCAATCGAATTAGACTAGCAATTCGCAAAAAAAAAAAACCCGAAATTATCATGAAATTTAAAACAACTTTTCATTGGCTTGATTCCAATCGAATTAGACAAGCAAGTCCCCAAAAAGAACAAACTCGATGTTAACATGAAATCAAAAACCACTTTTAATTGTCTTGATTCCAATTGAATTAGACTAGCAATTTGCCAAAACGAACAAACCCCCGAGTTATAATGAAATCAATACCCACTTTTCATCCGCTTGATTCAAATTGAATTAGACTAGCAATTCACCAAAAAGTTCAAACCCGAAGTTATCATGACATCAAAAACCACTTTTTATCGGCTCGATTCCAATTGAATTAGACTAGCAATTCGCCAAAAATGAACAAACCTGAAGTTATCATGACATAAAAAACCACTGTTCATTAGCTCAATTCCATTGGAATTAGACTACCAATTCGCAAAAAATGAACAAACCCGAAGTTATCATGAAATCAAAAGCCTATTTTCATCAGCTCGATTCCAATTGAATTAGACTAGCAATTTGCCAAAAATGAACAAACCCGAAGTTATCGTAACATCAAAAACCACTCTTCATTGGCTCGATTCCAATGGAATTAGACTTGCAATTTGCAAAAAAGAACAAACCCGAAGTTTTCATGAAATCAAAAGCCACTTTTCATTGGCTTGATTCCAATTGAATTAGATTAGCAATTCGCCAAAAGTAAACAAATTCGAATTTATCATGAAATCAAAAGCCACTTTTCATTGCCTCGATTCCAATCGAATTAGACTAACAATTCGCCAAAAAAATAAACAAACCCAACGTTATCATGAAATCAAAAACTACTTTTCATTGGCTTGATTTCAATTGAATTAGACTAGTAATTCATCAAAAAAAAACAAACCCAAAGTTATCATGAAATCAAAAACCACTTTTCATTTGCTCGATTCCAATCGAATTAGACTAGCAAGTCCCCAAAAATGAACAAACTCGAAGTTAACAATAAATCCAAAACCACTTTTCATTGGCTCGATTCCAATCGAGTTAGACTAGCAATTCGCTAAAACAAACAAACCCGAAGTCATCACGAAATCAAAAACCACTTTTCATCGGCTCGATTCCAATTGAATTAGACTAGCAACTCTCCAAAAAGAAACATACCCGAAGTAATCATGACATCTAAAACCACTTTTCATTGGCTTGGTTCGAAAGGAATTAGACTAGCAATTTGCCAAAAATGAACAAACCCAAAGTTATCATGAAATCAAAAGCCGCTTTTCATTGGCTCTATTCCAATCAAATTAGACTAGCAATTCGCAAAAAAAAAAAAAAAGCCCGAAGTTATCATGAAATCAAAAACCACTTTTCATTGGCTTGATTCCAATTGAAATAGACTAGCAAGTCCCCAAAAACGAACAAATTCGATGTTAACATGAAATCAAAAACCACTTTTCATTGGCTTGATTCCAATCGAATTAGACTAGCAATTCGCCAAAACGAACAAACCCTAAGTTATCATGAAATCAAAACCCACTTTTCATCCGTTCGATTCCAATTGAATTAGACTAGCAATTCGCCAAAAACCGAACAAACCCGAAGTTATCATGACATCAAAAACCACTTCTAATTCACCAAAAAGAACAAACCCAAAGTTATCATGACATCAAAAACTACTTTTCATCGGCTCAATTCCAATTGAATTAGACAAGAAATTCCCCAAAAATGAACAAACCCGAAGTTATCGTGACATCAAAAACCACACGTCATTGGCTCGATTCAAATGGAATTAGACTAGCAATTTGCAAAAAAGAACAAACCCAAAGTTTTCAAGAAATCAAAAGCCACTTTTCATTGGCTTGATTCCAATCGAATTAGACTAGCAATTCGCCAAAAATAAACAAACTCGAATTTATCATGAAATCAAAAGCCACTTTTCATTGGCTCGATTCCAATTGAACTAGACTAGCAATTCCCCAAAAACAAACAAACCCGAAGTTATCATGAAATCAAAATCCACTTTTCATTGGCTCGATTACAATCGAATTAGACTAGCAATTCACCAAAAACAAACAAACCCGAAGTTATCATGAAATCAAAAATCACTTTTCATTGGCTTGATTCCAATTGAATTAAACTAGAAAGTCCCCAAATATGAACAAGCTCGAAGTTAACATGAAATCAAAGACCACATTTCATTGGCTCGATTCCAATCGAATTAGACCAACAATTCGCTAAAATGAACAAACCCGAAATCATCACGAAATCAAAAACCACTTTTCATTGGCTCGATTACAATCGAATCAGACTAGCAATTCACAAAAAACAAAAAACCCGAAGTTATCATGAAATCTAAAACCACTTTTCATTGGCTTGATTCCAATCTTATTAGACTAGCAAGTCCCCAAAAACTAACAAACTCGAAGTAAACTTGAAATTAAAAACCCCTTTTCATTAGCTCGATTCCAATCGAATTAGACTAGCAATTCGCCAAAACGAACAAACCCGAAGTCATCACGAAATCAAAAACCACTTTTCATCTGCTCCATTCCAATTGAATTGGACTAGCAATTCGCCAAAAAAAAAACAAACCCAAAGTTATCATAACATCAAAACCACTTTTCATTGGCTCGATTCCAATGGAATTAGGCCAGCAATTTGCAAAAAATGAACAAACCCGAAGTTATCATGCAATCAAAATTCACTTTTCGTTAGCTTGATTCCAATCGAATTAGACTAGTAATTCGCAAAAAAAAAACAAACCCGCGGTTATCATGAAGTCAAAGACCACTTTTCATTGGCTAGATTCCAATCGAATTAGACTGGCAAGTCCCCAAAAATGAACAAATCGAAAGTTAACATGAAATCAAAAACCACCTTTCGTTGGCTCTATTCCAATCGAATTAGACTAGCAATTTGCCAAAATGAACAAATCCCAAGTTATCATGAAATCAAAACCCACTTTTCATCCCCTTGATTCCAATTGAATTAGACTAGCAATTCGCCAAAAACAAACAAACCCGAAACCACTTTTCATGAGCTCAATTCCAATTGAATTAGACAAGCAATTCGCCAAAAATGAACAAACCCGAAGTTATCATGACATCAGAAACCCCTTGTCATTGGCTCGATTCCAATGGAATTAGACTAGCAATTCACAAAAAATGAACAAGCCCGAAGTTATCATGAAATCAAAAGACACTTTTCAATGGCTCGATTCCAGTCGAATTAGACTAGCAATTTGCAAAAAAAAACAAAGCCGAAGTTATCGTGAAATCAAAAACCACTTTTCATTGGCTTGATTCCAATCGAATTAGACTAGAAAGTCCCCAAAAACGAACAAACCCGAAGTTATCATGAAATCAAAAACAACTTTACATTGTCTCGATTCCAATCGAATAAGACTAGCAAGTCCCCAAAAATGAACAAACCCGAAGTTATCATGAAATCAAAAACAACTTTACATTGTCTTGATTCGAATCGAATAAGACTAGCAAGTCCCCAAAAATGAACAAACCCAAAGTTAAGATGAAATCAAAAACCACTTTTCATTGGCTCGATTCCAATCGAATTAGACTAGCGATTCACCAAAATGGACAAACCCAAAGTTGTCTTGAATTCAAAAACCACTTTTCATCAGCTCGATTCCAATTGAATTAGAATAGCAATTCAGAAAAATGAACAAACCCGAAGTTATCATGACATCAAAATCCACTTTTCATTGGCTCGATTCCAATCGAATTAGACTAGCAATTCTCCAAAAATGAACAAACCCGAAGTTATCATGAAATCAAAAAAAACTTTTCATTAGCTAGATTCCAATCGAATTAGACTAGCAATTAGCCAAAAACGAACAAACTGGAAGTTATCATTAAATCAAAAGACACTTTTCATTGGTTCGATTCCAATCGAATTAGACTAGCAATTCACCAAAAACAAACAAACCCGATGTTATCATGAAATCAAAAGCCACTTTTCATTGGCTCAATTCCAATCAAATCAGACTAGCAATTCGCAAAAAAATTAGCATACCCGAAGTTATCATGAAATCAGAAACCACTTTTCATGGGCTCGATTCCAATCGAATTAGACAAGCAATTCGCCAAAAATGACCAAAATTGAAGTTATCATGAAATCAAAAACTACTTTTCATTGTCTCGATTCCAATCGAATTAGACTAGAAACTCCCCAAAAAAGAACAAACTCAAATTAGACGAGAAACTCCCCAAAAAAGAACAAACTCGAAGTTAACATGAAATCAAAGGCCAGTTTCCACTGGCTCGATTCCAATCAAATTAGACTAGCAACTCACCAAAACGAACAAACCCGAAGTTATCGTGAAATCAAAAATCACTTTTCTTCAGCTCGATTCCAATTGAGTTAGACTAGCAATTCGTCAAAAACGAAGAAACCCGAAGTTATCATGACATCAAAAACCACTTTTCATTGGCTAGATTCAAGTGGAATTAGTCTAGCAATTAAAAAAAAATGAACGAGCCCGTAGATATCATTAAATCAAAGGCTACTTTTCTTTGGCTCGAGTCCAATCAAATTAGACTAGCAATTCATCAAAAACAAACAAGCCCGAAGTTATCATGAAATCAAAAACCACTTTTCATTGGCTCGATTCCAATATAATTAGACTAGCAATTCGTCAAAAAGAAACAAACCCGAAGTTACCATGAAATCAAAAACCACCTTTCATTGGCTCGATTCCAATCAAATTAGACTAACAATTCGCCAAAAACAAACAAGCCCGAAGTTAACATGAAATCAAAAACCACTTTTCATTGGCTCGATTCCAATCGAATTAGACTAGCAAGTCCCCAAAAATGAACAAACTCGAAGTAAACATGAAATCAAAAACCACTTTTCATTAGCTCAATTCCAATGGAAACAGACTAGGAATTCGCCAAAACGAACAAACCCGAAGTTATAATGAAATCAATATCCACTTTTCATTGGCTCGATTCCAATTGAATTAGACTAGTAATTCGCCAAAAATGAACAAACCCGAAGTTATGATGACATCAAAAACCACATTTCATTAGCTCAATTGCAATGGAATTAGACTAGCAATTCTCAAAAAATGAACAAACACGAAGTTATCATGAAATCAAAAGCCACTTTTCATTGGCTCGATTCCAATCGCAATAGACTAGCAATTCGCAAAAAACTAACAAACCTGAAGTTATCGTGAAAACAAAAATCACTTTTCATTGGCTTGATTCCAATCGAATTAGACTAGTAAGCCCCCAAAAATGAACAAACCAGAAGTTATCATGAAATCAAAAACAACTTTACATTGTCTCGATTCCAATCGAATAAGACTAGCAAGTCCCCAAAAATGAACAAACCCAAAGTTAAGATGAAATCAAAAACCACTTTTCGTTGGCTCGATTCCAATCGAATTAGACTATCGATTCACCAAAATGAACAAACCCGAAGTTATCTTGAATTCAAGCACCAATTTTCATCGGCTTGATTCCAGTTGAATAAGAATAGCAATTCAGAAAAATGAACAAACCCGAAGTTATCATGACATCAAAATCTACTTTTCATTGGTTCGTATCTAATCGAATTAGACTAGCAACTCACCAAAAATGAACAAACCCGAAGTTATAATGAAATCACAAACAACTTTTCATTAGCTCGATTCCAATCGAATTAGACTAGCAATTAGCCAAAAATGAACAAACTCGAAGTTATCATGAAATCAAAAGCCACTTTTCATTGGTTCGATTCCAATCGAATTAGACTAGCAATTTGCCAAAAAGAAACAAACCCAATGTTATCATGAAATCAAAAGCCACTTTTCATTGGCTCAATTCCAATCAAATTAGACTAGAATTCGCAAAAAAATGAACAAACCCGATGTTATCATGAAATCAGGAACCGCTTTTCTTGGGCTCGATTCCATTCGAATTAGACTAGCAATTCTCCAAAAATGAACAAAATTGAAGTTGTCATGAAATCAAAAACTATTTTTCATTGGCTCGATTCCAATCGAATTAGACTAGAAACATCCCAAAAATGAACAAACTCGAAGTTAATATGAAATCAGAGGCCAATTTTCACTGGCTCGATACCGATCGTACTAGACTAGCAATTCGCTAAAACGAACAAACCTGAAGTTATCGTGAAATCAAAAATCACTTTTCATCGGCTCGATTTCAATTGAATTAGACTAGCAATTCACCAAAAATGAAGAAACCCGAAGTTATCATGACATCAAAAACCACATTTCATTGGCTAGATTCCAATGGAATAAGTCTAGCAATTCAAAAAAAATGAACGAACCCGTAGATATCATGAAATCAAAGGCATCTTTTCATTGGCTCGATTCCAATCAAATTACACTAGCAATTCTTCAAAAACAAATAAGCCCGGAGTTATCATGAAATCAAAAACCACTTTTCATTGGCTCGATTCCAATATAATTAGACTAGCAATTCACCAAAAACAAAGAAAATCGATGATATCATAAAATCAAAAACCACCTTTCATTGGCTCGATTCCAATCGAATTAGACTAGCAATTCGCCAAAAACAAACAAACCCGAAGTTAACATGAAATCAAAAACCACTTTTCTTTGGCTCAATTCCAATCGAATTAGACTATCAAGTCCCCAATAATGAACAAACTCGAAGTAAACATGAAATCGTAAACCACTTTTCATTGGCTCAATTCTAATGGAATCAGACTAGGAATTCGCCAAAACGAACAAACCCGAAGTTATAATGAAATCAATAACCACTTTTCATTGGCTCGATTCCAATTGAATTAGACTAGTAATTCACAAAAAATGAACAAACCCGAAGTTATCATGACATCAAAAACCACTTTTCATTGGCTCGATTGCAATGGAATAAGACAAGCAATTCTCAAAAAATGAACAAACCCAAAGTTATCATGAAATCAAAAGCCACTTTTCATTGGCTCGATTCCAATCGAATTGGACTAGCAATTCGCAAAAACAAGCAAACCCGAAGTTATAATGAAATCAAAAACCACTTTTCATTAGCTTGACTCCAATCGAATTAGAGTTGCAAGTCCCCAAATACTAACAAACCCGAAGTTATCATGAAATCAAAAAAAACTTTTCATTGTCTCGATTCCAATCGAATTAGACTAGCAAGTCCCTAAAAACGAACAAACCCAAAGTTAAGATGAAATCAAAAACCACTTTTCGTTGGCTCGATTCTAATCGAATTAGACTAGCGATTCACCAAAATGAACAAGCCCGAAGTTATCTTGAATTCAAAAACCACTTTTAATCAGCTTGATTCCAATTGAATTAGAATAGCAATTCAGAAAAATGAACAAACCCGAAGTTATCATAACATCAAAATCCACTTTTCATTGGCTCGATTCCAATCGAATTAGACTAGCAATTCGCCAAAAATGAACAAACCCGAAGTTATCATGAAATCAAAAAAAACTTTTCATTAGCTAGATTCCAATCGAATTAGACTAGCAATTAGCCAAAAACGAACAAACTCGAAGTTATCATTAAATCAAAAGCCACTTTTCATTGGTTCGATTCCAATCGAATTAGACTAGCAATTCACCAAAAACAAACAAACCCGATGTTATCATGAAATCAAAAGCCACTTTTCATTGGCTCAATTCCAATCAAATCAGACTAGCAATTCGCAAAAAAATTAGCATACCCGAAGTTATCATGAAATCAGAAACCACTTTTCATGGGCTCGATTCCAATCGAATTAGACAAGCAATTCGCCAAAAATGACCAAAATTGAAGTTATCATGAAATCAAAAACTACTTTTCATTGTCTCGATTCCAATCGAATTAGACTAGAAACTCCCCAAAAAAGAACAAACTCGAATTAGACTAGAAACTCCCCAAAAAAGAACAAACTCGAAGTTAACTTGAAATCAAAGGCCAGTTTTCACTGGCTCGATTCCAATCATATTAGACTAGCAACTCGCCAAAACGAACAAACCCGAAGTTATCGTGAAATCAAAAATCACTTTTCTTCAGCTCGATTCCAATTGAGTTAGACTAGCAATTCGTCAAAAACGAAGAAACCCGAAGTTATCATGACATCAAAAACCACTTTTCATTGGCTAGATTCCAGTGGAATTAGTCTAGCAATTCAAAAAAAATGAACGAGCCCGTAGATATCATTAAATCAAAGGCTACTTTTCTTTGGCTCGAGTCCAATCAAATTAGACTAGCAATTCGTCAAAAACAAACTAGCCCGAAGTTATCATGAAATCAAAAACCACTTTTCATTGGCTCGATTCCAATATAATTAGACTAGCAATTCGTCAAAAAGAAACAAACCCGAAGTTACCATGAAATCAAAAACCACCTTTCATTGGCTCGATTCCAATCAAATTAGACTAACAATTCGCCAAAAACAAACAAGCCCGAAGTTAACATGAAATCAAAAACCACTTTTCATTGGCTCGATTCCAATCGAATTAGACTAGCAAGTCCCCAAAAATGAACAAACTCGAAGTAAACATGAAATCAAAAACCACTTTTCATTAGCTCAATTCCAATGGAAACAGACTAGGAATTCGCCAAAACGAACAAACCCGAAGTTATAATGAAATCAATATCCACTTTTCATTGGCTCGATTCCAATTGAATTAGACTAGTAATTCGCCAAAAATGAACAAACCCGAAGTTATGATGACATCAAAAACCACATTTCATTAGCTCAATTGCAATGGAATTAGACTAGCAATTCTCAAAAAATGAACAAACACGAAGTTGTCATGAAATCAAAAGCCACTTTTCATTGGCTCGATTCCAATCGAAATAGACTAGCAATTAGCAAAAAACTAACAAACCCGAAGTTATCGTGAAATCAAAAATCACTTTTCATTGGCTTGATTCCAATCGAATTAGACTAGTAAGCCCCCAAAAATGAACAAACCCGAAGTTATCATGAAATCAAAAACAACTTTACATTGTCTCGATTCCAATCGAATAAGACTAGCAAGTCCCCAAAAATGAACAAACCCAAAGTTAAGATGAAATCAAAAACCACTTTTCGTTGGCTCGATCCCAATCGAATTAGACTATCGATTCACCAAAATGAACAAACCCGAAGTTATCTTGAATTCAAACACCAATTTTCATCGGCTTGATTCCAATTGAATAAGAATAGCAATTCAGAAAAATGAACAAACCCGAAGTTATCATGACATCAAAATCCACTTTTCATTGGCTCGATTCCAATCGAATTAGACTAGCAATTCGCCAAAAATGAACAAACCCGAAGTTATAATGAAATCACAAACAACTTTTCATTAGCTCGATTCCAATCGAATTAGACTAGCAATTAGCCAAAAATGAACAAACTCGAAGTTATCATGAAATCAAAAGACACTTTTCATTGGTTCGATTCCAATCGAATTAGACTAGCAATTCGCCAAAAAGAAACAAACCCGATGTTATCATGAAATCAAAAGCCACTTTTCATTGGCTCAATTCCAATCAAATTAGACTAGAATTCGCAAAAAAATGAACAAACCCGATGTTATCATGAAATCAGGAACCACTTTTCTTGGGCTCGATTCCATTCGAATTAGACTAGCAATTCTCCAAAAATGAACAAAATTGAAGTTGTCATGAAATCAAAAA
>NW_019227674.1:699790-728971 GCF_002742605.1 Olea europaea var. sylvestris | reverse complement strand
GATTAAGTCACAATTCCACCATTTTATCCATGTTTAAGTCATGTTTATGATCCAAATAAGTGTGTAAAAACACACTTATCATAAGTGTGTAAAAACACACTTATCAGCTAGATTCCAGTGGAATAAGTCTAGCAATTCAAAAAAAAATGAACGAACCCGTAGATATCATGAAATCAAAGGCATCTTTTCATTGGCTCGATTCCAATCAAATTACACTAGCAATTCTTCAAAAACAAATAAGCCCGGAGTTATCATGAAATCAAAAACCACTTTTCATTGGCTCGATTCCAATATAATTAGACTAGCAATTCACCAAAAACAAAGAAAATCGATGATATCATAAAATCAAAAACCACCTTTCATTGGCTCGATTCCAATCGAATTAGACTAGCAATTCGCCAAAAACAAACAAACCCGAAGTTAACATGAAATCAAAAACCACTTTTCTTTGGCTCAATTCCAATCGAATTAGACTATCAAGTCCCCAATAATGAACAAACTCGAAGTAAACATGAAATCGTAAACCACTTTTCATTGGCTCAATTCTAATGGAATCAGACTAGGAATTCGCCAAAACGAACAAACCCGAAGTTATAATGAAATCAATAACCACCTTTAATTGGCTCGATTCCAATTGAATTAGACTAGTAATTCACAAAAAACGAACAAACCCGAAGTTATCATGACATCAAAAACCACTTTTCATTGGCTAGATTCCAGTGGAATTAGTCTAGCAATTCAAAAAAAAAGAACGAACCCGTAGTTATCATGAAATCAAAAGCCACTTTTCATTGGCTCGATCTCAATCAAATTAGACTAGCAATTCGTCAAAAACAAACAAGCCCGAAGTTACCATGAAATTAAAAATCACTTTTCATTGGCTTGATTCCAATATAATTAGACTAGCAATTCGCCAAAAACAAACAAGCCCGAAGTTATCATGAAATCAAAAACCACTTTTCATTGGCTCGATTCCAATCGATTTAGGCTAGCAAGACCCCAAAAATGAACAAACTCGAAGTAAACATGAAATCAAAAACCAATTTTCATTGGCTCAATTCCAATTGAATCAGACTAGGAATTCGCCAAACTGAACAAACCCGAAGTCATAATGAAATCAATAACCACTTTTCATCGGCTCGATTCCAATTAAATAGACTAGTAATTCATCAAAAATGAACAAACCCGAATTTATCATGAAATCAAAAGCCACTTTTCATTGGCTCGATTCCAATCGAATTAGACTAGCAATCTGCCACAAACAAACAATCCCGAAGTTAAAAGGAAATCAAAAACCACTTTTCATTGGCTAAATTCCAATTGAATCAGATTAGGAATTTGCCAAAATGAACAAACTCGAAGTTATAATGAAATCAATAACCACTTTTCATCGGCTCGATTCCAATTGAATTAGACTAGTAATTCGCCAAAAATGAACAAACCCGAAATTATCATGACATCAAAAACCACTTTCAATTGGCTCGATTCCAATGGAACTAGACTAGCAATTCGCAAAAAATGAACAAACCCGAAGTTGTCATTAAATCAAAAGCCACTTTTCATTGGCTCGATTCCAATCGAATTAGACTAGCAATTTGCAAAAAACAAGCAAACCCGAAGTTATCATGAAATCAAAAACCACTTTTCATTGTCTCGATTCCAATTGAATTAAACTAGCAAGTCCCCAAAACCGAACAAACCCGAAGTTAACATGAAATCAAAAACACTTTACATTGGCTCGATTCCAATCGAATTAGACTAGCGATTCACTAAAACGAACAAACCCGAAGTTATCATGAATTCTAAAACCAATTTTCATCGGCTCGATTCCAGTTGAATTAGAATAGCAATTTAGAAAAATGAACAAATCCGAAGTTATCATGACATCAAAATTCACTTTTCAATGGCTCGATTCCAATCGAATCAGACTAGCAATTCGCCGAAAATGAACAAACCCAAAGTTATCATCAAATGAAAAACAACTTTTCATTAGCTCCATTCCAATCGAATTAGACTAGCAATTAGCCAAAAATGAACAAAGTGGAAATTATCCTGAAATCAAAAACCACTTTTCATTGGTTCAATTCCAATCGAATTAGACTAGCAATTAGCCAAAAATGAACAAAGTGGAAGTTATCATGAAATCAAAAGCCACTTTTCATTGGTTCGATTCCAATCGAATTAGACTAGCAATTCGTCAAAAACAAACAAACCCGATGTTATCATGAAATCAAAAGCCACTTTTCATTGGCTCAATTCCAATCAAATTAGACTAGCAATTCGCAAAAAAAGAACAAACCCGAAGTTATCATGAAATTAGAAACCACTTTTCATGGGCTCGATTCCAATCGAATTAGACTAGCAATTCGCCAAAAATGAACAAAACTGAAGTTATCGTGAAATCAAAATCTACTTTTCATTGGCTCGATTCCAATCGAATTAGACTAGAAACTCCCCAAAAATGAACAAACTCGAAGTTAACATGAAATCAAAGGCCACTTTTCATTGGCTCGATTCCAATCGAATTAGACTAGCAATTCACCAAAATGAACAAACCCGAAGTTGCAGCGAAATCAAAAACCACTTTTCATTGGCTTGATTCCAATTGATTTAGAATAGCAATTCGCCCAAAACGAAGAAACCCAAAGTTATCATGACATCAAAAACCACTTTTCAATGGCTAGATGATGCGAACCCCGTAGCAACGTTGACTACGAAACCTACAACGAGATTGACGAACCCAAGAAAGCCAAATTAATCCAAGAGTTTAAGATTAACCCAAAAGAAAGTCGAACCAAAAAACCCAACAAGAACGACGCTTGAAGGACCCCTTGATCATGCAATCCAAGAATTAAATCCGGTTGTTTGAACGCCACAAGTTAACACTTGATAAGTTCGAAATTGTTCAATGAAGAACGATGAAGAGAAGACAATACGTCTCACTTTTAATTCAATATCAATAATCTCAAAGGTTTTAAACAATTGAATGGAAACTCCTATTTATACTAAGCCTAAAAACTAGGTAAAAATCGTGCAAAAGTCGAGTATAATCTCCAAAATATGGAAAAGAATCAAAATCTAACAAAATATGGAAAATTGCCAAATTGGAAAATTCGCCAAATTTTTAGCCTATGCGGCCGCATGGTGTAAATCCATGCAATCGCATGGTTCAACTGAAATTGCACTTTTGGTTTTCGGTATGCATGTGTGCGGCCGCATGTAGTTTTGCCTGTGCGGCCGCATGGTGTTGTCTTCAGGCTCCACTCTCGCCGCTTGATAACAAATTGATCCAAGTTGATTCGACCTTCGACCCGAACATGAAAGTTGCTCAATTTTGAGTCTCAAACATGGTTCCATCAACGGTTTCTTGAACGAGCAATCCCATCGCTTGTTCCACTTGCTTTGCCCTTGATCTCGTCATTGGTCTGCCATCGACTATCAACGGGTCTCGTCTCGCACTTACCTTCGTCGGGCTCGACTCCTGGATCATATCACAAGACTCCAGTGGAATTAATCTAGCAATTAAAAAAAATGAAAGAACCCGTAGTTATCATGAAATCAAAAGCCACTTTTCATTGGTTCGATTCCAATCAAATTAGACTAGCAATTCGTCAAAAACAAACAAGCCCGAAGTTACCATGAAATCAAAAACCACTTTTCATTGGCTCGACTCCAATCGAATTAGACTAGCAATCCACAAAAAACAAACAAACCCAAAGTTAACATGAAATCAAAAACCACTTTTCATTAGCTCGATTCCAATCGAATTAGACTAGCATGTCTCCAAAAACGAACAAACTCGAAGTAAACATGAAATCAAATACCACTTTTCGTTGGCTCAATTCCAATTGAATCAGACTAGGAATTCACCAAAACGAACAAACCCGAAGTTATAATGAAATCAATAACCACTTTTCATCGGCTCGATTCAAATTGAATTAGACAAGTAATTCGCCAAAAATGAACAAACCCGAAGTTATCATGACATCAAAAACTACTTTTCATTGGCTCGATTCCAATGGAATTAGACTAGCAATTCGTGAAAATGGAACAAACCCAAAGTTATCATGAAATCAAAAGCCCCTTTTCATTAGGTCAATTCCAATCGAATTAGACTAGCAATCCGCCTATAACAAGCAAACCCGAAGTTAACATGAAATCAAAAACCACTTTTCATTAGCTCGATTCCAATCGAATTAGACTAGCAAGTCCCCAAAAATGAACAAACCCGAAGTTATCATGAAATCAAAAATAACTTTACATTGTCTCGATTACAATCGAATACGACTAGCAAGTCCCCAAAGACAAACAAACCCAAAGTTAAGATGAAATCAAAAACCACTTTTCGTTGGCTCGATTCCAATCGAATTAGACTAGCGATTCACTTAAATGAACAAACCCGAAGTTATCTTGAATTTAAAAACCACTTTTCATTGGCCCGATTCCAATTGAATTAGAATAGCAATTTAGAAAAATGAACAAACCTGAAGCTATGATGACATCAAAATTCACTTTTCATTGGCACGATTCGAATCGAATTAGACTAGAAAATCCCCAAAAATGAACAAGCACGAAGTTAACATGAAATCAAAGACCACTTTTCATTGGCTCGATTCCAATCGAATTAGACTAGCAATTCGCCAAAACGAACAAACCCGAAGTTATCGTGAAATCAAAAACCACTTTTCATCGGCTTGATTCCAATTGAATTAGACTAGCAATTTGCCAAAAACAAACAAACCCAAAGTTATCATGAAATCAAAAACAACTTTACATTGCCTCGATTCCAATCGAAGACTAGCAAGTCCCCAAAAATGAACAAACCCAGAGATAAGATGAAATCAAAAATCACTTTTTGTTGGCTCGATTCCAATCAAATTAGACTAGCGATTTACCAAAATGAACAAACTCGAAATTATCTTGAATTCAAAAACCACTTTTCATCGGCTTGATTCCAATTGAATTAGAATAGCAATTCAGAAAAATGAACAAACCCGAAGTTATCATGACATCAAAATCCACTTTTAATTGGCTCGATTCCAATCGAATTAGACTAGCAATTCGCCAAAAATGAACAAACCCAAAGTTATCATGAAATCAAAAACAACTTTTCATTAGCTCGATTCCAATCGAATTAGACTAGCGATTAGCCAAAAATGAACAAACTCGAAGTTATCATGATATCAAAAGCCACTTTTCATTGGTTCGATTCCAATCGAATTAGACTAGCAATTCGCCAAAAATGAATAAAACTGAAGTTATCGTGAAATCAAAATCTACTTTTCGTTGGCTCAATTCCAATCGAATTAGACTAGAAACTCCCCAAAAATGAACAAACTCGTAGTTAACATGAAATGAAAGACCACTTTTCATTGGATCAATTCCAACCGAATTAGACTAGCAAACCCGAAGTTATCGTGAAATCAAAAACCACTTTTCATCGGCTTGATTCCAATTGAATTAGACTAGCAACTCGCCAAAAATGAAGAAACCCGAATTTATCATGACATCAAAAACCACTTTTCAATGGCTAGACTCCAGTGGAATTCGTCTAGCAATTAAAAAAAACGAACGAACCCGTAGTTATCATGAAATCAAAAGCCACTTTTCATTGGCTCGATTCCAATCAAATTAGACTAGCAATTCGTCAAAAACAAACAAGCTCGAAGTTATCATGAAATCAAAAACCACTTTTCATTGGCTCAATTCCAATATAATTAGACAAGATATTCGCCAAAAACAAACAAACCCGAAGTTATCATGAAATCAAATACCACTTTTCCATGGCTCGATTCCAATCGATTTAGACTAGCAAGTCCCCAAAAACGAACAAACTCGAAGTAAACTTGAAATCAAAAACCACTTTTCATTGGCTTAATTCCAATTGAATCGGACTAGGAATTCACCAAAACGAACAAACCCGAAGTTATAATGAAATTAATAACCACTTTTCATCGGCTCGATTCCAATTGAATTAGACAAGTAATTCACCAAAAATGAATAAACCCGAAGTTATCATGACATCAAAAGCCACTTTACATTGGCTTGATTCCAATGGAATTAGACTAGCAATTCGCGAAAAATGAATAAACTCGAAGTTATCAAGAAATCAAAAGCCACTTTTCATTGGCTCGATTCCAATTGAATTAGACTAGCAATCCGCCAAAAACAAGCAAACCCGAAGTTAACATGAAATCAAAAACCACTTTTCATTAGCTCGATTCCAATCGAATTAGACTAGCAAGTCCCTAAAAACGAACAAACCTGAAGTTATCATGAAATCAAAAACAACTTTACATTGTCTCGATTCCAATCGAATAAGACTAGCAAGTCCCCAAAAATGAACAAACCCGAAGTTATCATGAAATCAAAAACAACTTTACATTGTCTCGATTCGAATCGAATAAGACTAGCAAGTCCCCAAAAATGAACAAACCCGAAGTTAAGATGAAATCAAAAACCACTTTTCGTTGGCTCGATTCCAATTGAATTAGACTAGCGATTCACCAAAATGAACAAACCTGAAGTTATCTTGAATTCAAAAACCACTTTTCATCGGCTTGATTCCAATTGAATTAGAATAATAATTCAGAAAAATGAACAAACCCGAAGTTATCATGGCATCAAAATCCACTTTTCGTTGGCTTGATTCCAATCGAATTAGACTAGCAATTCGTTAAAAACGAACAAACTCGAAGTTATCATGAAATAAAAAACAACTTTTCATTAGCTCGATTCCACTCAAATTAGACTACCAATTAGCCAAAAATGAACAAACTAGAAGTTATGATGATATCAAAAGCCACATTTCATTGGTTCGATTCCAATCAAATTAACTAGCAATTCGCCAAAAATGAACAAAGCTGAAGTTATCATGAAATCAAAATCTACTATTCATTGGCTCAATTCCAATCGAATTAGACTAGAAACTCCTGAAAAATGAACAAACTCGAAGTTAACATGAAATCAAAGACCACTTTTCATTGGCTCGATTCCAATCGAATTAGACTAGCAATTCGCGAAAATGTACAAACCCGAAGTTATCGTGAAATCAAAAACCACTTCTCATCGGCTCGATTCCAATTTAATTAGGCTAGCAACTCGTCGAAAATGAAGAAACCCGAAGTTATCGTGACATCAAAAGCCACTTTTCAATGGCTAGACTCCAGTGGAATTCGTCTAGTAATTCAAAAAAAATGAACGAACCCGTAGTTATCATGAAATCAAAAGCCACTTTTCATTGGCTCGATTCCAATTAAATTGGACTAGAAATTCGTCAAAAACAAACAAGCCCAAAGTTATCATGAAATCAAAAACCACTTTTCATTGGCTCGATTCCAATATAATTAGACTAGATATTCGCCAAAAACAAACAAACCCGCAGTTATCATGAAATCAAAAACCACTTTTCAATGGCTCGATTCCAATCGAATTAGACTAGCAATCCGCCAAAAATAGACAATCCTGAAGTTAACATGAAATCAAAAACCACTTTTCAATGGCTCGATTCCAATCGAATTAGACTAGCGTCCCCAAAAATGAACAAACTCAAAGTAAACATGAAATCAAAAACCACTTTTCATTGGCTCAATTCCGATTGAATCAGACTAGGAATTCGCCAAAATGAACAAACCCGAAGTTACAATGAAATCAATAACCATTGGTCATCGGCTCGATTCCAATTGAATTAAATAAGTAATT
Source organism: Olea europaea var. sylvestris (assembly GCF_002742605.1). NCBI lineage: Eukaryota > Viridiplantae > Streptophyta > Magnoliopsida > Lamiales > Oleaceae > Olea > Olea europaea. The sequence continues at coordinate 721,270 of NW_019227674.1, read as the reverse complement.
CGCCAAAAATGAACCAACCCGAAGTTATCATGACATCAAAAACCACTTTTCATTGGCTCAATTCCAACGGAATTAGACTAGCAATTCGCGAAAAAGAACAAACCTAAAGTTATCGTGAAATCAAAACCCACTTTTCAATTTCTAGACACCAGTGGAATTAGTCTAGCAATTCAAAAAAAACAAACGAACCCGTAGTTATCATTAAATCAAAAGCCACTTTTCATTGGCTCGATTCCAATTCCAATCAAATTAGACTAACAATTCGTCAAAAACAAACAAGCTCGAAGTTATCATAAAATCAAAAACCACTTTTCCTTGGCTTAATTCCAATATAATTCGACTAGATATTCGCCAAAAACAAACAAACCCGAAGTTACCATGAAGTTAAAAACCACTTTTCATTAGCTCGATTCCAATCGAATTAGACTAGCAATCCGCCAAAAACAAACAAACCCGAAGTTAACATGAAATCAAAAACCATTTTTCATTGGCTCGATTCCAATCGAATTAGACTAGCAAGTCCCCAAAAACGAACAAACTTGAAGTAAACATGAAATCAAAAACCAATTTTCATTGGCTCACTTCCAATTGAATCAGACTAGGAATTCACCAAAACAAACAAACCCGAAGTTATAATGAAATCAATAACCACTTTTCATCGGCTCGATTCCAATTGAATTACACAAGTAATTTGCCAAAAATGAACAAACCCGAAGTTATCATGACATCAAAAACCACTTTTCATTGGCTCGATTCCAATGGAATTGGACTAGCAATTCGCGAAAAATGAATAAACCCGAAGTTATCATGAAATCAAAAGCCACTTTTCATTGGCTCGATTCCAATTGAATTAGACTAGCAATCCGCCAAAAACAAGCAAACCCAAAGTTAACGTGAAACCAAAAACCACTTTTCCTTAGCTCGGTTCCAATCGAATTAGACTAGCAAGTCCCCAAAAACGAACAAACTCGAAGTTATTACGAAATCAAAAACAACTTTACATTGTCTCGATTCCAATCGAATAAGACTAGCGAGTCCCCAAAAATGAACAAACCCAAAGTTAAGATGAAATCAAAAACCACTTTTCGTTGGCTCTATTCCAATCGAATTAGACTAGCGATTCACCAAAAGGAACAAACCCAAAGTTATCTTGAATTCAAAAACCACTTTTCATCAGCTCGATTCCAATTGACTTAGAATAGCAATTCAGAAAAATGAATAAACCCGAAGTTATCATGGCATCAAAATCCACTTTTCATTGGCTCGATCCCAATCGAATTAGACTAGCAATTCGCCAAAAATGAACAAACACGAAGTTATTATGAAATCAAAAACAACTTTTCATTAGCTCGATTCCGATCGAATTAGACTAGCAATTAGCCAAAAATGAAAAAACTCGAAGTTATCATAAAATCAAAAGCCACTTTTCATTGGTTCGATTCCAATCGAATTAGACTAGCAATTCGTAAAAAACAAACAAACCCGATGTTATCATGAAATCAAAAGCCACTTTTCATTGGCTCAATTCCAATCAAATTAGACTAGCAATTCGCAAAGAAACCAACAAACCCGAAGTTATCATGAAATCAGAAACCACTTTTCATGGGCTCGATTCCAATCGAATTAGACTAGCAATTCGTCAAAAATGAACAAAACTGAAGTTATCGTGAAATCAAAATCTACTTTTCATTGGCTCCATTCCAATCGAATTAGACTAGAAACTTCCCAAAAATGAACAAACTCGAAGTTAACATTAAATCAAAGACCACTTTCCGTTGGCTCGATTCCAATCGAATTACACTAGGAATTCGCCAAAACGAACAAACCCGAAGTTATCGTGAAATCAAAAACCGCTTTTCATCGGCTCGATTCCAATTGAATTAGAATTGCAATTCGCCAAAAACGAAGAAACCCGAAGTTATCATGACATCAAAAACCACTTTTCATTGGCTAGATTCCAGTGGAACTAGTCTAGCAATTCAAAAAAATGAACGAACCCGTAGTTATCATGAAATCAAAAGCCACTTTTCATTGGCTCTATTCCATTCAAATTAGACTAGCAATTCGTCAAAAACAAACATGCCTGAAGTTATCATGAAATCAAAAACCACTTTTCATTGGCTCGATTCCCATATAATTAGACTAGATATTTGCCAAAAACAAAAAAATCTGAAGTTATCATGAAATCAAAAACCACTTTTCAATGGCACGATTCCAATCGAATTAGACTAGCAATCCGCCAAAAACAAACAAACTCGAAGTTAACATTAAATCAAAAACCACTTTTCATTGGCTCGATTCCAATCGAATTAGACTAGTAAGTCCCCAAAAATGAACAAATTCGAAGTAAACATGAAATCAAAAACCACTTCTCATTGGCTCAATTCCAATTGAATCAGACTAGGAATTCGCCAAAACGAACAAACCCGAAGTTATCATGACATCAAAAACCACTTTTCATTGGCTCGATTCCAATTCATGAAATCAAAAACCACTTCTCATTGGCTCAATTCCAATTGAATCAGACTAGGAATTCGCCAAAACGAACAAACCCGAAGTTATAATGAAATCAATAACCACTTTTCATCGGCTCGATTCCAATTGAACTAGACAAGTAATTCGCCAAAAATGAACAAACTCGAAGTTATCATGACATCAAAAACCACTTTTCATTGGCTCGATTCCAATGGAATTATATTAACAATTCGCGAAAAACGAACAAACCCGAAGTTATCATGAAATCAAAAGCCACTTTTCATTGCCTCAATTCCAATCGAATTAGACTAGCAATCCGCCAAAAACAAGAAAACCCGAAGGTAACATGAAATCGAAAACCACTTTTCATTAGCCCGATTCCAATCGAATTAGACTAGAAAGTCCCCAAAAATGAACAAACTCAAAGTAAACATGAAATCAAAAACAACTTTTCATTGGCTCAATTCCAATTGAATCAGACTAGGAATTCGCCAAAACGAACAAACCCGAAGTTATAATGAAATCAATAACCACTTTTCATCGGCTCGATTCCAATTGAATTAGACTAGTAATTCGCCAAAAATGAACAAACCCGATGTTATCATGAAATCAAAAACAACTTTTCATTAGCTATATTCCAATCGATTTAGATTACCAATTCGCCAAAAAGAAACATTCCTGAAGTTATTATGACATCAAAAACAATTTTTCATTGGCTCGATTCCAATGGACTTAGACTGGCTATTTTAAAAAAGAACAAACCCGAAGTTATCATGAAATCAAAAGCCGCTTTTCATTGGTTCGATTCCAATCTAATTAGACTAGCCATTCGTAAAAAAATTTGAAATTATCATGAAATCAAAGACCACTTTTCATTGTTTCGATTCCAATCGAATTAGACTAGCAAGTCCCAAAAAATGAACAAACCTGAAGTTAAGATAAATCAAAAATCACTTTTCATTGGCTCGATTCCAATCGAATTAGACTAGCGATTCACCAAAAAATACAAACCCGAAGTTATCATGAATTCAAAAATCACTTTTCATCGGCTCGATTCCTATTAAATTAGAATAGCAATTCAGAAAAATGAACAAATTCGAAGTTATCATGACATCAAAATCCACTTTTCAATGGCTCGATTCAAATCGAATTAGACTAGCAATTCGCCAAAAATGAACAACCCGAAGTTATCATGAAATGAAAAATAACTTTTCATTAGCTCGATTCCGATCGAATTAGACTAACAATTAGCCAAAAATGAACAAACTCGAAGTTATCATGAAATCAAAAGCCACTTTTCATTGGTTCGATTCCAATCGAATTAGACTAGCAATTCGCCAAAAATAAACAAACTGATGTTATCATGAAATCAAAAGCCACTTTTCATTGCTCAACTCCAATCAAATTAGACTAGCAATTCGCAAAAAAAGGAACAAACCCAAAGTTATCATGAAATCAGAAACCACTTTTCATGGGCTCGATTCCAATCGAATTAGACTAGCAATTCGCCAAAAATGAACAAAACTGAAGTTATCATGAAATCGAAATCTACTTTTCATTGGCTCGATTCCAATTGAATTAGACTAGAAACTCCCCAAAAATGAACAAACTCGAAATTAACATGAAATCAAAGACCACTTTTCATTGGCTCGATTCCAATCGAATTAGACTAGCAATTCGCCAAAACGAACAAACCTGAAGTTATCGTGAAATCAAAAACCACTTTTCACCGGCTCGATTCTAATTGAATTAGAATTGCAATTCGCCAAAAATGAAGAAACCCGAAGTTATCATGACATCAAAAACCACTTTTCATTGGCTAGATTCCAGTGGAATTAGTCTAGCAATTAAAAAAAATGAACGAACCCGCAATTATCATAAAATCAAAAGCCACTTTTCATTGGCTCTATTCCATTCAAATTAGACTAGTAATTCGTCAAAAACAAACATGCCCGAAGTTATCATGAAATCAAAAACCACTTTTCATTGGCTCGATTCCCATATAATTAGACTAGATATTCGCCAAAAACAAAAAAACCCGAAGTTATGATGAAATCAAAAACCACTTTTCATTGGCTCGATTCCAATCGAATTAGACTAGCAATCCGTCAAAAATAAACAAACTCGAAGTTAACATGAAATCAAAAACCACTTTTTATTGGCTCGATTCCTATAGAATTAGACTAGGAAGTCGCCAAAAATGAACAAATTCGAAGTAAACATGAAATCAAGAACCACTTTTCATTGGCTCAATTCCAATTGAATCAGACTAGGAATTCGCCAAAATGAACGAACCCGAAGTTATAATGAAATCAATAACCACTTTTCATCGGCTCGATTCCAATTGAATTAGACAAGTAATTCACCAAAAATGAACAAATTCGAAGTTATGATGACATCAAAAACCACTTTTCATTGGCTCGATTCCAATGGAATTAGACTAGCAATTCACGAAAAATGAACAAACCCGAAGTTATCATGAAATGAAAAGCCACTTTTCATTGGCATGATTCCAATCGAATTAGACTAGCAATCCGCTAAAAACAAGCAAACCCAAAGTTAACATGAAATCAAATACCACTTTTCATTAGCTCGATTCCAATTGAATTAGACTAACAAGTCCCCAAAAACGAAGAAACTCGAAGTAAACATGAAATCAAAAACCACTTTTCATTGGCTCAATTCCAATTGAATCAAACTAGGAATTAGCCAAAACGAACAAACCCCGAAGTTATAATGAAATCAAAAACCACTTTTCATTGGCTCGATTCCAATTGAATTAGACTAGTAATTCGTAAAAAATGAACAAACCCAAACTTATCATGAAATCAAAAAACACATTTTCGTTAGCTCGATTCCAATCGATTTAGACTAGCAATTCGCTAAAATGAAACAAACCCAAAGTTATCATGACATCGGGAGCCACTTTTCATTGGCTCGATTCCAATGGAATTAGTCTAGCAATTTGAAAAAAAATGAACAAACTCGAAGTTATCATGAAATCAAAAGCCACTTTTCATTGGCTCGATTCCAATCTAATTAGCCTAGTAATTCGCAAAAAAAAAAAACAAAGTTATCATGAAATCAAAAACCACTTTTCATTGTCTCGATTTCAATCGAATTAGATTAGCAAGTTCCCAAAAACGAACAAACCCGAAGTTAACATGCAATCAAAAATCACTTTTCGTCGGCTCGATTCCAATCGAATTAGACTAGCGACTCACCAAAATGAACAAACCCGAAGTTATCATGAATTCAAAAACAGAAAAATGAACAAATTCGAAGTTATCATGACATCAAAATCCAGTTTTCAGTGGCTCGATTCCAATCGAATTAGACTAGCAATTCACCAAAAATGAACAAACCCGAAGTTATCATGAAATGAAAAACAACTTTTCATTAGCTAGATTCCAACCGGATTAGACTGGCAATTAGGCAAAAACGAACAAACTCGGAGTTATCATGAAATCAATAGCCACTTTTCATTGGTTGGATTCTATTCGAATTAGACTAGCAATTCGTCAAAAACAAAAAAAAACCTGATGTTATCGTGAAATCAAAAGCCACTTTTCATTGGCTCAATTCCAATCAAATTAAACTAGCAATTCGCAAAAAATGAACAAACCCGAAGTCATCATGAAATCAGAAACAACTTTTCATGGGCTCGATTCCAATCGAATTAGATTAGCAATTCGCCAAAAATGAACAAAATTGAAGTTATCATGAAATCATAATCTACTTTTCATTGGCTTGATTCCAATCGAATTAGACTAGAAACTCCCCAAAAATGAACAAACTCGAAGTTAACATGAAATCGAAGACCACTTTTCATTGGCTTGATTCCAATCGAATTAGATTAGCAATTCATCCAAACGAACAAACCCGAAGTTATCGTGAAATCAAAAACCACTTTTCGTCCTCTCGGTTTCGATTGAATTAGACTAGTAATTTGCCGAAAATGAAAAAACCCGAAGTTATCATGACATCAAAAACAACTTTTCATTGGCTAGATTCTAGTGGAATTAGTCTAGCAATTCAAAAAAAATGAATGAACCCGTAGATATTGTAGAAACCCAAATAATTCTAGACACCTTGGTGGCACTAAGACATGAATATTGGATGACTAAAGTATACTTTAGATTTTTAATCTCATTTGAGACCCATTTTTGACATAGGAAACATTCTATTTGGAATATGATATCTAAATAATTGTAGCCCTTTGAGTTAGCTTTCCAACGCACTTCAAATTATCTCAATCGGATAGCGGGTGAAGAAGTTATGATAGAAATACTGAAAGCTGTGCAGTGTTAACTGGACTACAATCGATCGAGCGAAACTGCCTGAAATGAAAATTTCTCGTTTTTCTCTAGAATTTAAATATTTATTCTCATCAATTATTTTCTCAAAGGGCCGCCCACATTTTTGGCAACAAAAATCCCACTAAATTGAAGCATTTAACCTCATACTTAAATGGCACCCATGTTTTCTCTCTTAAATGAAATTTGACCCTTCATTCGCTTTAAATTATGGGATATTTACCTATAAATAGAGACCTCATTTCACTCATTTTTTCTCACACCGAAAGCAAGAGCTTTTACGTACTAAAGAAAGAGTTTTCAAGAGAGAAAAAGAGAGGGAGGAAAACTATTTTTCCTAGAAGTTTAAGAAGTGTTTTCAAGCATTTTTCATAGAAGTTTTGGGTACTATCAAAGAGTGTCTTCAAGCATCAATTCTCAACGATTTTCAAACATCCAAGGAGTGCATTTTTTTCAACGTCCAAATTTTATCGAAGTTTTCAGTCCTAGTTTTCAAAGTTTCAAAAGCATCAATCAAGGTAGGTAGAGGTGCAATGTGTTTAATCGTGTTAAGTTATAAATTTCGGTTCATGTTAATGTTTGTATGTCAAATTGTACTCCGGTATGGCATATCCCTCTATGTTAATGGTTGTATGTCAAATGGTACTCCGGTATGGCATACCCCTCTGTGTTGAAGAATTGTTCGTATGTCAAATGGTGCCCTCGGGTACGGCATACCCCTTCATGTCAAATCGTGCCTCTGGGTACGAAATTTATGATAAGTTATAAAGTTAATGTTTTGAAATGTATAGCTTGATCATGAATGCACCTATGACACCTATTGAATTTTTAAACTCATGGGTTTAATCCCATCTCTACAGATTGAAGGAATTCTACCTCGGGCATAGATGGAGGAGAAGATGGAGAGTGATGCAATGAGCCCATGGAAATCTGGTGAATAAGTGATTTGGATTTATTTTTATCAAATGTTTTCCAATGTTATTTCTTTAAAGTTTTAAATAACGTAGAATGCGAGAACAAGTTATGTTTTCTTCAAATAAATTACATTTTGTTGTTTTGAAAAATGATTCAGTGTTTTTGTTTAAAGTATTTGAAGTATTGTTATTTAAATTATTATCCGAAGATGTAAGCTTCCGCTAAAACGTATACACTTTTTACTAAACCACTGGTTAAGCTAAGTAAAGTAAGTAGCGTTTAGGTCCACTAGGGGTCGGGGCATTATAGCGTGGTATTAGAGCAAGGTTTAGCCGATTCTGTAGACCAAGTATGTTTTTTTTTTAAAAAACAAAAGGAAAATGAAAAGTTTAAGATATTCCATGTCATCATGCATCCATCCATCAATCTCATCCTATGGCCCAGGTATGTTCATGTTTAATGTTAATGATTATGTTTATGTTATGATGCTTTGATATGATTTAGAGATGTGTTATTTAAAGATATGTAATGGACTTGGGCAAAAGCTAAGGACTTAAAGGGAATTGCATGATATGAAAGTAAATATTTGCATGTTTTCCTTAAGCAAAGAAAAAGTATGATGCATGTGAAAATGCAACAGATATGGCTCGTAGAACGGCTAGGGCATATAGAGAAGCATTGAACCATAGAATTGCTATTCATTCCTATGAAAACTATGTAACTGATCCAACCCGACCGCTTAGTGAACATGTGTATGACATCTATGAGAGATGCATGACGGCGGTTAATGCTGGAATGGAGATCACGCATATCGAGGCCATAAATAACCTCACACACTCCCTCCTACCTCAATAGGGAGATATGGGAGTCACGGTTAGGGATGAAATGTCAGAAGGTAACCCAAACTTGTTCGAGTTTGAGAGGTATTGCCATGCCCTGATTGATTTGTGGGATGATGTAATCCATGAGGAGCCTGAGGAGGAACCTTTGGCTGAGGAAAAAGATCCCGAAGAAGAACTCGAGGATGATTTAGGGAATGATCCTGAGCCTGAGCCACAGGTTGAGATGGACATAGAGTCCGGACCTGACACGGAAGACTCCTTCGAAGATAAAGCTCCACCAAAGAAGATCCGTAGAACTTATAGGGATTAGATTTTATTGCGCCCTATTCTAAGTGTGGAAGGACACATCGTGGCAAGTGCTTACAAGGTAAAAATGTCTATTTTCAATATGGCAAGCCAGGACATATCATTAGGGATTGTCCCACACATACCTAGCAGAAGGATGATAACAGCGACCAGAACCAGAAAGGAAAAGCACGAGTTTTTGCATTGACTCATCAGGATGCAGAGGAAAACTCTAATGTCATAGCAGGTACTCTACTAATAGCCAATACACCTGCTTATGTATTGTTTGATTCAGGAGCTACACACTCCTTTGCTTCAACAACTTTTATGGCTAAATCTAGTATTACCAGTGATAAGTCGGAAGGTACAATAGAAGTTAGTATTCCTTCGAGCAACCCTTTGAATACTGATAGAATAGCCAAGTCAGTAAGTATCGAAGTTGAGAGAAAACCAATGGAAGTGAACCTATACATGATCGAAATGAAGGATTTTGATGTAATACTAGGCATGGATGGGTTAGGTTGTAATTACGCCACCATCCAATGTAAGGAAATGGAAGTATCATTTTAGAAACCAGGAGAGGAACCATTTTCGTTCCTTGGAATGAAGACAAAACCCCTTATTTGACTAGTATTGGCTTTACAAGCTGAGAAGATGTTGAGAAAAGAAACATGTCAAGGATATCTAGTAAGTATCTCAGGAGGGAAACAAGAGACGATAAGAGTTGAAGATGTACCAGTACATCTATCTAGTATTCCACCCAATAGACAAGTGGAATTCACCATAGACCTAATTCCCGGGCGGCACCAGTATCTAAGGCCCCATACTGAATGGCCCCAAAGGAACTACAAGAATTAAAGAAGCAGTTGCAAGAAATCCTAGATATGGGCTTCATACGACCAAGCGTATCTCCATGGGGTGTGTCGGTGTTGTTTGTAAAGAAGAAAGATAGAAGCATGAGGATGTGCATCGATTATAGGGAGATAAATTGATTAACCATCAAGAATAAGTACCCACTCCCGAGGATCGAGGATCTGTTAGATCAACTGAAAGGAGCTAAGGTATTTTCCAAGATCGACTTACGATTGGGATACCATCAACTGAAAGTAGAGACAAAGGATATACCTAAGACAGCTTTTAGAACTCGATATGGACACTACGAGTTTACAGTGATGCCATTTGGGCTAACCAATGCACCTATAGTGTTCATGGACCTGATGAATCGAGTGTTTCATCAATACTTGGATAAGTTTGTCATAGTCTTCATCGATGACATTCTGATATATTCCAAGAGTAAGGAGCAACATGAAGAGCACTTCAGAATAGCCTTAGAGGTATTACGCAAGGAGAAGCTGTATGCCAAATTCAAGAAGTGCGAGTTTTGGCTTGAACGAGTTGGATTTCTTGGACATGTAGTTATTGCCCAAGGGATTGAAGTAGATCTAGCAAAAGTAGAAGCAGTAACCAATTGGAAAGCACCAACAAATGCTGGCGAAGTACGAAATTTTCTAGGATTGGCTGGATATTATAGGAGATTCATAGAAGGATTCTCCAAAATAGCTGGACCAATGACGGAGCATACAAGGAAGGGAGTAAAATTCCAATGGACGGAAAAATGCGAACAAAGTTTCCAAGAACTTAAGCAGAAGTTGATATCAGCACCTGTATTAACAATACCTGAAGGTACGAAAGGGTTTGTTATATACAGTGACGCATCCAAGGGAGGATTGGGATGTGTACTAATGCAGAACGGAAAAGTGATAGCCTATGCTTCAAGACAATTGAAGAAACATGACCAGAACTACCTGACGCATGATTTAGAACTTGCAGCAGTAGTACACGCTTTGAAGATATGGCGGCACTACTTGTATGGACGGAAGTCTGATATCTACACAGATCACAAAAGTCTCAAGTATTTCTTCTCACATAAGGAATTGAATATACGACAAAGACGATGGTTGGAATTGGTGAATGATTACGACTGCATTATTCACTACCATCCGGGTAAGGCTAATGTTGTGGTCGACGCGCTAAGTAAAAAATCAATGGGACAATTGACGTCACTACCCACCTCTCAAGTGGAGTTAGTCAAGGACTTGGAAAAGTTGCAGATCGACGTGGTTATCACACCAGGACAAGTCACTGCTCATCTAGCAGCTTTAATAATTCGACCTACTCTTAGAGATCGAATTATAGAAGCACAAAATAAGGACTCATTTTTGCAGAAGATTAAGAATGAAGTTGGTACCGATAAGAAAATGGACTTTGGAGTAGCTGAGGATCAGGCACTGATATTTAGAGAAAGAATTTGCGTGCTTAAGGATGAAGCCTTGAGAAACGAGATATTGAAAGAAGCTCATTCCACCCCGTACTCCGCACATCCCGGTGGTACGAAAATGTATCGAGATCTTCGAGATACATTTTGGTGGAGAAATATGAAAAAAAGTATAGGGTTGTACGTGCAGAAGTGCATGGTATGTCAACAGGTTAAGGCAGAACACCAAAAATCAGCTGGATTGTTAAATCCACTAGATATACCTGAATGGAAATGGGAAAATATCACGATGGACTTTGTGGTTGGATTCCCGAAGTCAGCAAGAGGAAATAATGCTATATGGGTAGTAGTGGATCGACTAACGAAGTCAGCTCATTTTCTTCCAGCGAAAATGACATTCAGTTTAGACCAATTGGCACGGTTGTATGTTAAAGAGGTTGTGAGATTACACGGTGTACCTGTATTCATTGTGTTTGACAGAGACTTAAGGTTCACGTCCAAATTTTGGAAAAGTCTACAAGGAGCTATGGGAACAAAGCTGAACTTTAGTACAGCATATCACCCTCAGTTCGATGGTCAGTCTGAAAGGACCATCCAAACTTTGGAAGATATGCTGAGAACATGTGTTTTGGATCTAGGAGGTAATTGGGAGTCATACTTACCTCTAGTATAGTTCGCTTATAATAACAGTTTCCAAGCAACTATTGGAATAGCACCATACGAAGCTTTCTATGGTAGAAGATGTAGATCCCCTGTTCATTGGGATGAAGTTAGAGAGAAGAGAGTTTTGGGATCGAAAATAGTTGAAAGGACAGTCGAGGTAATCGATAAGATCCGTGCAAGAATAAAGGTAGCACAGGATCGACAAAAGAGCTATGCAGATATAAGGAGGAAGGATTTAGAATTCCAAGTTGGGGATAAAGTATTTCTAAAAGTAGCACCGATGAAAGATGTACTTAGATTTGGAAAGAAAGGCAAGCTACAACCCTAGTATATCGGACCTTTCGAGATACCTGATAGAGTCGGAAATGTGGCTTACCGACTAGCTTTGCCACCTGAATTATCGACAGTGCACAATGTGTTCCATATATCGATGATAAAGAAGTATGTACATGATCCTAATCATGTAGTGAGTTATCAAACCTTGGAGGTACAGAAAGATTTATCGTACGAGGAACTACCGATCAAGATATTGGATCGAAAAGTGCATAAACTAAGGAATAAAGAGATTCAGCTGGCTAAGATACAGTGGAATCATCACGGCGTAGAAGAAGCCACTTGGGAAAAAGAAGAAGAAGCCAAAGACAAGTATCCAACTCTATTCGCCCAATCAGAAGTTAAATTTCGAGGACAGAATTTTAATTAAGGTGTGGGGATGTAGAACCCCAAATAATTCTAGACACCTTAGTGGCACTAAGACATGAATATTGGATGACTAAAGTATACTTCAGATTTTTAGTCTCATTTGAGACCCATTTTCTACACAGGAAAAATTAGATTTGGAAAATGATATCTAAATAAAATTTGTAGCTCATTGAGTTATCTTTCCAATGCACTTTGAATTACTACAATCGGATATCAGGAGAAGAAGTTATCATAGAAACACTGAAAGCTGTGCAGTGTCAACCGGACTACAACCGGTCGACCAAAATTTCCTGAAATGAAAAATTCTCGTTTTTCTCTAGAATTTAAATATTTATTTTCATCAATTATTTTCTCAAAGGGTCACCCACATTTTTGGCAATAAAAATCCCACTAAATTGAAGCATTTAACCTCAAACTTAAATGACACCCATGTTTTCTCTCTTAAATGAAATTTGACCCTTCATTTGCTTTAAGTTATGAGATATTTACCTATAAATAGAGACCTCATTTCATTCATTTTTTCTCACACCAAAAGCAAGAGCTTTTACATACTAAAGAAAGAGTTTTCAAGAGAGAAAAAGAGAGGGAGGAAAACTATTTTTCCTAGAAGTTTAAGAAGTGTTTTCAAGCATTTTACATTGAAGTTTTGTGTGCTAACAAGGAGTGTCTTCAAGCATCAATTCTCAACGATTTTCAAACATCTAAGGAGTGCATTTCTTTCAACGTCCAAGTTTCATCGAAGTTTTCAATCCAAGTTTTCAACGTTTCAAAAGCATCAATCAAGGTAGGTAGAGGTGCAATGTGTTTAATCGTGTTAAGATATAAGTTTCGATTCATGTTAATGTTTGTATGCCAAATGGTATTCCAGTACGGCATATCCCTCTATGTTAATGGTTGTATGTCAAATGGTACTCCGATACGGCATACCCCTCTATGTTGAAGAAATGTTCGTATGTCAAATGGTGCCTCCGGGTACGACATGTATGAAAAATTATAAAGTTAATGTTTTGAAATGTATAGCTTGATCACGAATGCACCTATGACACCTATTGAGTTTTTCAACTCATGGGTTTATTCCCCTCCCTACAGATTGAAGGAATTCTACCTTGGGCATGGATGGAGGAGAAGATGGAGAGTGATGCAACGAGCCCATGGAAATCCGGTGAATAAGTGATTTGGATTTATTTTAATGAAATGTTTTCCAATGTTATTTCTTTAAAGTTTTGAATAACGCAGAATGCGAAAACAAGTTATGTTTTCTTCAAATAAATTACATTTTGTTATTTTGAAAAATGATTCAGTGTTTTTGGTTAAAGTATTTGAAGTATTGTTATTTAAATTATTATCCGAAGATGTAAGCTTCCGCTAAAACGTATACACTTGTTACTAAACCACCGGCTAAGCTAAGTAAAATAAGTAGCGTTCCGATCCACTAGGGGTTGGGGCGTTACAAATATCAGGAAATCAAAAGCCACTTTTCATTGGCTCGATTCCAATATAATTAGACTAGCAATTCGTCAAAAAGAAACAAACCCGAAGTTACCATGAAATCAAAAACCACTTTTCATTGGCTCGATTCCAATCGAATTAGACTAACAATTCGCCAAAAACAAACAAGCCCGAAGTTAACATGAAATCAAAAACCACTTTTCATTGGCTCGATTCCAATCGAATTAGACTAGCAAGTCCCCAAAAATGAACAAACTCGAAGTAAACTTGAAATCAAAAACCACTTTTCATTGGCTCAATTCCAATGGAAACAAACTAGGAATTCGCCAAAACGAACAAACCCGAAGTTATAATGAAATCAATATCCACTTTTCATTGGCTCGATTCCAATTGAATTAGACTAGTAATTCGCCAAAAATGAACAAACCCGAAGTTATGATGACATCAAAAACCACATTTCACTAGCTCAATTGCAATGGAATTAGACTAGCAATTCTCAAAAAATGAACAAACACGAAGTTATCATGAAATCAAAAACCACTTTTCATTGGCTCGATTCCAATTGAAATAGACTAGCAATTCGCAAAAAACTAACAAACCCGAAGTTATCGTGAAAATCAAAAATCACTTTTCATTGGCTTGATTCCAATCGAATTAGACTAGCAAGCCCCCAAAAATGAACAAACCCGAAGTTATCATGAAATCAAAAACCACTTTTCATTGGCTCGATTCCAATCGAATTAGACTAGCAATTCGCCAAACACGAAGTTATCATGAAATCAAAAACCACTTTTCATTGGCTCGATTCCAATCGAATTAGACTAGCAATTCGCCAAAAACAAACAAACCCGAAGTTAACATGAAATCAAAAACCACTTTTCATCAGCTCGATTCCAATCGAACTAGACTAGCAAGTCCCCAAAAATGAACAAACTCGAAGTAAAAAAGAAATCAAAAACCACTTTTCATTGGCTCAATTCCAATGGAATCAGACTAGGAATTCGCCAAAACGAACAAACCCGAAGCTATAATGAAATCAATAACCACTTTTCATCGACTCAATTCCAATTGAATCAGACTAGTAATTCGCCAAAAATGAAGAAACCCGAAGTTATCATGACATCAAAAATCACTTTTCATTGGCTCGATTTCAATGGAATTAGACTAGCAATTCGCAAATAATGAACAAACCCGAAGTTATCATGAAATCAAAAGTCACTTTTCATTGGCTAGATTCCAATCGAATTAGGCTAGCAATTCACAAAAAACAAACAAACCCGAAGTTATCATGAAATCAAAAACAACTTTTCATTGGCTTGATTCTAATCGAATTAGACTAGCAAGTTCCCAAAAATGAACAAACCCGAAGTTATCATGAAATCAAAAACAACTTTTCATTGTCTTGATTCCAATCGAATTAGACTAGCAAATCCTCAAAAACGAACAAATTCGAAGTTAAGATAAATCAAAAACCACTTTTCGTTGGCTCGATTCCAATCGAATTAGACTAGCGATTCACCAAAACGAACAAACCACGAAGTTTTCATGGATTCAAAAACCACTTTTCATCGGCTCGATTCCAATTGAATCAGAATAGCAATTCAGAAAAATGAACAAACCCGAAGTTATCATGACATCAAAATACACTTTTCATTGGCTCGATTCCAATCGAATTAGACTAGCCCTTCGCCAAAACGAACAAACCTGAAGTTATCGTGAAATCAAAAACCACTTTTCATCGGCTCGATTCCAATTGAATTAGACTAGCAATTCACCAAAAACGAAAAAACCCGAATTTATCATGACCTCAAAAACTACTTTTCATTGGCAAGATTCCAATGGAATTAGTCTAGCAATTAAAAAAAAACGAACGAACCCGTAGATATCATGAAATTAAAAGCTACCTTTCATTGGCTTGATTCCAATCAAATTAGACTAGCAATTAGTCAAAAACAAACAAGTCCAAAGTTATCATGACATAGAAGTCCACTTTTCATTGGCTCGATTCCAATCGAATTAGACTAGCAATTCGCCAAAAATTAACAAACCCGAAGTTATCATGAAATCAAAAACGACTTTTCATTAGCTCGATTCCAATCGAATTAGACTAGAAATTAGCCAAAAATGAACAAACTCGAAGTTACCATGAAATCAAAAACCACTTCTCATCGACTCGATTCAAATTGAATTAGACTTGCAAGTCCCCAAAAAGGAACAAACCCAAAGTTATCATGAAATCAAAAACAACTTTTCATTGTCTCGATTCCAATCGAATTAGACTAGCAAGTCCCCAAAAACGAACAAACCCAAAGTTAAGATGAAATCAAAAACCACTTTTCGTTGGCTCGATTCCAATCGAATTAGACTAGCGATTCACCAAAACGAACAAACCTGAAGTTATCATGAATTCAAAAATCACTTTTCATCGGCTCGATTGCAATTGAATTAGAATAGCAATTCAGAAAAATTAACAAACCCAAAGTTATCATGACATCAAAATCCACTTTTCATTGGCTCGATTCCAATCGAATTAGACTAGCAATTCGCCAAAAATGAACAAACCCGAAGTTATCATGAAATCGAAAATATCATGAAATCAAAAACAACTTTTCATTAGCTCGATTCCAATCGAATTAGACTAGTAATTAGCTAAAAATGAACAAACTCGAAATTATCATGAAATCAGAAGCCACTTTTCATTGGTTTGATTCCAATCGAATTAGACTAGCAATTAGCCAAAAACAAACAAACCTGATGTTATCATGAAATCAAAAGCCACTTTTCATTGGCTCAATTCCAGTCAAATTAGACTAGCAATTCGCAAAAAAATGAACAAACCCGAAGTTCTCATGAAATCAGAAACCACTTTTCCTGGGCTCGATTCCAATCGAATTAGACTAGGAATCCGTCGAAAATGAACAAAACTATAGTTATCATGAAATCAAAAACTACTTTTCATTGGCTCGATTCCAATCGAATTAGAATAGAAACTCCCCAAAAATTAACAAACTCGAAGATAACATTAAATCAAAGACCACTTTTCATTGGCTCGATTCCAATCGAATTAGACTAGTAATTCGCCAAAACGAACAAACCCGAAGTTATCGCGAAATTAAAAACAACTTTTCATCTGCTCGATTTTGATTGAATTAGACTAGCAATTCGCCAAAAATGAAAAAAACCCCAAGTTATCATGACGACAAAAACCACTTTTCATTGGCTTGAATCCAGTGGAATTAGTCTAGCAATTCAAAAAAAATGAGCGAACCCGTAGATATCATGAAATCAAACATCACTTTTCATTGGCTCGATTCCAATCAAATTAGACTAGCAATTCGTCAAAAACAAACAAGCACGAAGTTATCGGGAACTCAAAAACCACTTTTCATTTGCTCGATTCCAATATAATTAGACTAGCAATTCGCCCAAAACAAACAAACCCGAAGTTATCATGAAATCAAAAACCACTTTTCATTGGCTCGATTCCAATCGAATTAGACTAGCAATTCGCTAAAAACAAACAAACACGAAGTTAACATGAAATCAAAAACAACTTTTCATTGGCTTGATTCCAATCGAATTAGACTAGCAAGTCCCCAAAAATGAACAAGCTCGAAGTAAACATGAAATTAAAAATCACTTTTCATTGGCTAGATTCCAATCGTATTAGACTAGCAAGTCCCCAAAAATGAACAAACTCGAAGTTAACATGATATCAAAAACCACTTTTCATTGGCTCAGTTCAAATCGAGTTAGACTAACAATTCGCCAAAATGAACAAACCCCAAGTTATCATGAAATCAAAACACACTTTTCATCCACTTGATTCCAATTTAATTAGACTAGCAATTTGCCAAAAACAAACAAACCTGAAGTTATCATGAAATCGAAAGCGACTTTTCATTGGCTCGAATCCAATCAAATTAGACTAGCAATTCGCCAAAAACAAACAGACCCGAAGTTATCATAAAATCAAAAGCCACTTTTCATTGGCTCGATTCCAATCGAATTAGATTACCAATTCGCCAAAACGAATAGACCCGAAGTTACCATGAAATCAAAACCCACATTTCATCGGCTTGATTCCAATTGAATTAGACTAGCAATTTGCCAAAAATGAACAAACCCGAAGTTGTCATGACATCAAAAGCCACTTCTCATTGGCTCGATTCCAATGGAATTAGACTAGCAATTCGCAAAAAATAACCAAACCTGAATTTATCATGAAATCGAAATCCACTTTTCGTTAGCTCGATTCCATTCGAATTAGACTAGCAATTCGTCAAAAACAAACAAACCCGAAGTTATCATGGAATCAAAAACCACTTTTCTTGGCTTGATTCCAATCGAATTAGACTAGCAAGTCCCCAAAAATGAACAAACTCGAAGTTAACATGAAATCAAAAACCACTTTTTATGGGCTCGATTCCAATCGAATTAGACTAGCAATTCGCTAAAACGAACAAATCCCAAGTTATCATGAAATCAAAACCCATTTTTCATCCTTTCGATTCCAATTGAATTAGACTGACAATTTTTATCATGAAATCAAAAGCCACTTTTCATTGGCTCGATTCCAATCGAATTAGACTAGCAATTCGCCAAAAACAAACAAACCCGAAGTTATCATGAAATCAAAAGCCAATTTTCATTGCCTCGATTCCAATCGAATTAGACTAGCAATTCGCCAAAAACAAACAAACCCGAAGTTATCATGAAATCAAAAGCCAATTTTCATTGCCTCGATTCCAATCGAATTAGACTACCAATTCGCCAAAACGAAGAAGTCCGAAGTTACCATGAAATCAAAACCCACATTTCATCAGCTTGATTCCAATTGAATTAAACTAGCAATTAGCCAAAAACGAACAAACCCGAAGTTATCACGACATGAAAAATCAATTTTCATTGGTTCGATTCCAATCGAATTAGACTACCAATTTGCCAAAATGAATAGACCCGAAGTTACCATGAAATTAAAACCACTTTTCATCCGCTCGATTCCAATCAAATTAGACAACCAATTCGCCAAAAATGAACAAACACGAAGTTATCATGACATCAAAAACAACTTTTCATTGGCTCAATTCCAATCTAATTAGACTAGCAATTCGCACGAACAAACCTCAAGTTATCATGAAATCAAAACCCACTTTTCATCTGCTTGATTCCAATTGAATTAGACTAGCAATTTGCCAAAAACAAACAAACCCGAAGTTATCATGACATCAAAACCCAATTTTCATTGGCTCGATTCCAATCGAATTAGACTTACAAGTCCCGAAAAGTGAACAAACTCGAAGTTAACTTGAAATCAAAAACCACTTTTCATTGGCTCGATTCCAATCGAATTAGAATAGCGAGTCCCGAAAAATGAACAAACTCAGTGTTAACGTGAAATCAAAAACCACTTTTCATTGGCTCGATTCCAATCGAACTAGACTAGCAGGTCCCCAAAAATGAACAAACTCGAAGTTAACATGAAATCAAAAGTCACTTTTCGTTGGCTCGATTCCAATCGAATTAGACTAGCAATTCGCTAAAACAGACAAACCCGAAGTCATTACGAAATCAAAAACCATTTTTCATTGGCTCGATTCCAATTGAATTAGACTAGCAATTCTCCAAAAAGAAACAAACCTGAAGTTATCATGACATCTAAAACCACTTTTCATTGGCTCGACTCCAATGGAATTAGACTAGAAATTTGCAAAAAATGAACAAACCTGAAGTTATCATGAAATCAAAAGCCACTTTTCATTGGCTCGATTCCAATTGAATTAGACTAGCAATTCAATAAAAACAAACAAACCAGAAGTTATCATGAAATCAAAAATAACTTTTTATTGCCTCGATTCCAATCGAATTAGACTAGCAAGTCCCCATAAACGAACAAACTCGATGTTAACATGAAATCAAAAACCCCTTTTCATTGGCTCGATTCCAATCGAATTAGACTAGCAATTTGCCAAAATGAACAAACCCCAAGTTATCACGAAATCAAAACCCACTTTTCATCCGCTTGATTCCAATTGAATTAGACTAACAATTTACCAAAAACAAACAAACCTGAAGTTATCATGAAATCAAAAGCCACTTTCCATTGGCTCGATTCCAATCGAATTAGACTAGCGATTCGCCAAAAAAAACCCAAATTCATCACAAAATCAAAAACTATTTTTCATCGGCTCGATTCCAATTGAATTAGACTAGCAATACTCCAAAAAGAAACAAACCCGAAGTTATCATGACATCTAAAACCACTTTTCATTGGCTCGACTCCAATATAATTAGACTAGAAATTTGCAAAAAATGAAAGACCTGAAGTTATCATGAAATCAAAAGCCACTTTTCATTGGCTCGATTCCAATCGAATTAGACTAGCAATAACAAAAAAAAACAAACCTGAAGTTATCCTGAAATCAAAAATCACTTTTCATTGGCTCGATTTCAATCGACTTAGACTAGCAAGTCCCCAAATATGAACAAACTCGATGTTAACATGAAATCAAAAACAACTTTTCACTGGCTCGGTTCCAATCGAATTAGACTAGCAATTCACCAAAACAAACAAACCCGAAATCATCACGAAATCAAAAACCATTTTTCATCGGCTTGATTCCAATTGAATTAGACCAACAATTCTCCAAAAAGAAACAAACCCGAAGTTATCATGACATCTAAAACCACTTTTCATTGGCTCGACTCCAATGGAATTAGACTAGAAATTTGCAAAAAATGAACAAACCCGAAGTTATCATGAAATCAAAAGCTACTTTTCATTTTCTCGATTCCAATCGAATTAGACTAGCAATTCGCAAAAAACAAAAAAAACCCGAAGTTATCATGACATCAAAACCCACTTTTCATTGGCTCGATTCCAATCGAATTAGACTAGCAATTCGCAAAAAACAAAAAAAGCCCGAAGTTATCATGACATCAAAACCCACTTTTCATTGGCTCAATTCCAATGGAATTAGACTAATAATTCGCAAAAAATGAACAAACCCGAAGTGATCATGAAATCGAGGGCCAATTTTCAATGGCTCAATTCCCATGGAATCAGACGAGTAATTCAAAAGCCACTTTCCATTGGCTCGATTCCAATTGAATTAGACGAGCAGTTCGCCAAAAACAAACAAACCCCGAAGTTATCATGAAATCAAAAGCCACTTTTCATTGGCTCGATTCCAATCGAATTAGACTAGCAATTCGCCAAAAACAAACAAACTCGAAGTTATCATGAAATCAAAAACAACTTTTCATTGGCTCGATTCCAATCGAATTAGACTTCCAGGACCCCAAAAACGAACAAACCCAAATTTAAGATAAAATCAAAAACCACTTTTCCTTGGCTCGATTCCAATCGAATTAGACTAGCGATTCACCAAAACGAAAAAACCTGAAGTTTTCATGAATTCAAAAACCAATTTTCATTGGCTCGATTCCAATTGAATTAGAATAGCAATTTAGAAAAATGAACAAACCCGAAGTTATCATGACATCAAAATCCACTTTTCATTGGCTCGATTCCAATCGAATTCGACTAGCAATTCAC